>NC_056732.1:301390923-301413423 GCF_019279795.1 Protopterus annectens | reverse complement strand
CCTCCTGTTTGGTATATATTCTCAGAGGTACAGGCAAGCACAGGAGGACTATGGCTGACCAAGTTCGCAGACGACTGCAAACTGGGGGCCATAATTGACACTGGCTGGTACAGACATCCTCCAGAAGGGTCTCACTGAGATGGATACCTGGTTTCAAAATCATGGCCTCAAGCTAAATGCCAAAAAGTGCATAGTCATCCCCTTTGGAAAAAAACAAAGTACCCGTGAACTACCATATACGTGGTACTCCCCTAAATACAGAAAATTAAATAAGGGATTTGAGGACCCAAGTAGATAGTAATCTCTCCTTTGATAATCATATTGCCAAGGTGGTTAGAAAATCCTTCTATGTGGCCCACCTAATCACAAAAGAGTTTGCATCTAGAACAAAAGAGGTTATTCTGCCCCTCTACTCATCACTCATCAGACCCATCATAGAGTACAATGCCCCATTTGGGATGTACCTTACAAGATACCTGCAACAGCTGGAAAGACCACAGAAGTAACTCACCAAGAGGATTACTGGCCTCAAACAGATGCCCTATGCAGCCCGACTGAAGAAACTCCAGCTGTATTTGGTTGCATAACGCCTACTCAGAGGTGATCTCTGTCTGACATACAAGGCCATGTCCAACCCAGAATTGATGGACATGCTCCACCTAAAAAAAAAAAAAATCCCCGAGGGTCGCACGCTCTAGGGATCTAAACCTCACCATAACGATAAATAGGACTTGCTGGAGGGATATATTCCTGTCCCAGAGACTCCCCATGCTTTGGAACAGGATTCCAATCTACATTAGGCAGAGCCCCTCACTAACACTCTTCAAGAGAAACCTTGACGAGTGGATAGGAAACAGAAAATTTACCCCGGGGATCACTGCAGTGGCTCTGCTGGATAGAGGCACAGGGAACTAATGACTCTGCTGGACAGAGGCACAGGGAACTACTCTAAGGGGGCGGTGAAAGCCAACACATTCTGGCTAGGCTTACATATGCCCTCGGGCAGATAGCCTAGTACTTACCTATGAACCTATAAAAAATGCAATGAATTCACAGAATACAATGACAGAAAAACTGAGAAGTAAAGTTTTTTCCAGGGAATCATAACATTCCTTGTAAGCTCCAAACAGCATATTAAATTGACAGAGTGGGATGGGAAAAAGATGATACAAGTATGGTGAAAGGTACCATTTTAAGTAAAGTGAGCATGGGATGCCCTGTAGAACTAAGCTATTAAAATACAATGGCCGTAAGACAAAATTAATATTTCTGAATCACTTACAAACAGTAAAAAAATCCTACTTCATACCCTTGCATAAAGGTAACCCATTTACAGACCTTACTAACTACAGATCCACAGCAATACTATCTCCCGTTTCAAAAAATTTTAGAAAGATGCATACACTCACAACTCCTTAATTACATATCCAAGAAAAGTCTCCTGTCTGCAACACAGCATGATTACACCATACCCACAGTACTGCTATTACTGCTCTACTAAGCATTACTGACATTGTGACTTTCAACAGAAATGTCAGTAATCTCATCTCCACAATCTTTCTCAACTCATCTAAAGCTTTCGACTCAGTCTGCCACCAAAAACTCTTGTACAAACTCTCCTCCTTATGTCTTGCTTAATCCTCATACCATTAGTTCTGCTACAGCAGCCTATCACAAAGGGAACAGGCTGTCAAATGGTAAAATAATTTCTTTCTTCTCTCCTATCTCAGGAGTTCCCCAGTTATTAATACTTGGCTCCTATTGTTTAATATATTTATCAGTGAACTACACACCACCTCCAAACATGCATGCAAAGTACAATATGCCGATGTCACAACTCTTATTTGTGCAGCCAAGACCTTACCCATACTTCAAGAACTTATTCAGCAGTCCTTTTCTTCCCTAGACTCCTGGCTGAATAAATCCAAACTACTCTTAAACCCTAAGAACACCAAATTAACACTCTTCACTCCCAAACACCTGTCCAACCAAAAACAAAATCTTTTCACACTAACATCAGCTGTGACCGTAGATGATTAGAGGAAATGTGACTATCATATTCAACAGGTAATAAAAGGAACAGATCAAAAAATTAGGATTCCTATATAGGACAAAACTCTTCATTATAGATAAGGCCAGAATTAACATTGAAATAGCCTGCTTGCTATCAATATTTCTATATGCGCCATCTGTATTTACCAGCTTTAAATCTTGCCTATCAAATAAACTTGAGCAGTGCCACAAAGTGGCAAAATGCTCATTGCTAACCATTACTATATCACCCCCACTACTTCATACTAAAACCGAAACTAGAATTGCAGCCTACCCACAATTACTCATAACATGCAGTCTATTCCATAAGCCAGAAAAATACCAGTCTTTTAATACCATGATTAAGCCATGCTCCTCATACAGAACTTATGCTCTGTAAACAAATCCTTACTCACCGCAATTAAATCTAAAACCACTGCAAGTGAATCATTGTACTCTGTGTATCAAAAACATGGAACCCTATCCCAACTCCCTTGAGACTACTGATCTCCTTAAAAAACTTTAAATCCCAGCTGAAACAGCATTTAAGTACTCACGGCTTTGTACCTGCCTATCCCCAGGATAGAGTCAGCACCTCATAAAAGTATTAAATACCATGTCATAGATTGGATCCCTATCAGTTGATCGAGTTTTCAGAAACTTGAAATTCATATGGTCGAGACCATATGATTGTTTTTTGAAAACTCAAAGCTTTTGAATGGAGATTGCAGTATAGTGAGGATTGGGAAATTTTCCCTATTTTACTTTAGTGCAATCTCAGAGTTGGTATATATAATTTTCAGGGGGTGTGGGGGCACAGGGCTTGCCCCCTTTCATAAACATAAAAAAGTAGATTTTTGTGTGTTTTTTTCTGATGTTTGAGTTTTTGGAAACGCAATGATATGGTCTCATCCATATGAATTTCGAGTCTCTAAAAACTCAGTCATCTGACATAGATCCTATAGACTGTATCTTCTATTCATTTCCAGTTTACTCTACCTACAGTTCCTTCAACATCTCCACCACCTACTCTTCTTTTCTGTGTGTTTGCCACATCTCCCTATTTGCTTCTCCTACCATCTCTAATTCACTTAAATCCTCACTTTGTCTATGTATTTTCATATATTCCTTTATAATATTTTTCATGTGAACAGTATTGTGGACTATATTAGTCAAACTCTAGAGACTTCTACTTCTATTTGGATGATAAACTGCATTACTCAGATAACCCAAGATTGCATAAACATGTCCTCATCACTTGTAACTAGCATTGCTACGTACTTCAGGATATTGATGTATTCTGCAACTTCAGTGTATAAATACTTTTTAAAAATTGTACCATATCTTAAAGCCTTGTCCCTTATGTTTGTGTTTACTGTGTACATTTATGTTTGTTGAAGCTTTTCTCCCTGGGCCTCTGCTGAAAAAGTGGGTCTTTGCCCAGTCAGACTTTGTCTGTAAACAAACAAAATAAATAAATAAAATATAGTTTAAATATAAAGAAAGCACTCATGCCATATCTGGGTATTGTGCCTACCATGCCTTCAGCTCAATGGCAACTGTGTTGATGTTGCCATATTTGTTAAGGGTCATATCACCTCCATACAGATTCCAAGGCATACACACACAAAACTCAAAGACCTCAAGACCACCCTAACAGGGCAAACATTTAGTGCATATCCTGTTAACAGGACACCCTCAATGTTCCCTCATAATCATGTAAGATTCCTAAATATACTTAATGAACTGCCTCTAAACAGAAATCCCATTATATTAGGAAACTTCAATTACCCATTAATAAAGTGGAACACCTATAGCTCCAACGTAGAATATATCCAGAAGTTCTTAGATTTAATAAACAAAAACTACCTGGATCAGATAGTTAACAAATCCACTAGCGGTTATAATATTCTTGATCTGTTCCTTACAAATATAACCTCTTAAAGCACTATTCCCATCTATACCAGACCATAAACAAGTGTGCATCTAATTTGTAAGAATTCAAAGATTTCAAAAGTACTAACCTCATCAAATTCTATGACAAGGTTTCAAGATTCATTCATGGCAGCATCAGTTCTGATTATTAACACAGTTGGTAGCTTCATACAGGAATTATGTATACATTTAGATAAATATATAAAGCTGGCAGAACCGACCAGAACAAAATATAATGGGAAACTCAAAAACAGACCTCCTTGGTGGTCCTTCAACAAAAATAAACTTTACAACAAAAGAAAAACAATCCTTTAAATACACAGGAGATCCAAAAAAAAAAAAAAAAAAAAAAACGTATCAAGAATAGTATCATAAATATTACTAAAAACTTGAACAATACTAATAGATCTACTAAAGCAGCCCATGAACATAAGTCAGCATCTGAAGCTAAGAACAATTATAGATCCTTATTCAGCTATGTTAGGAAGCTATGGAATAACACACAGCATTGTCCTGTAACTCACCAAGAGGATTACTGGCCTCAAACAGATGCCCTATGCAGCCCGACTGAAGAAACTCCAGCTGTATTTGGTTGCATAACGCCTACTCAGAGGTGATCTCTGTCTGACATACAAGGCCATGTCCAACCCAGAATTGATGGACATGCTCCACCTAAAAAAAAAAAAAATCCCCGAGGGTCGCACGCTCTAGGGATCTAAACCTCACCATAACGATAAATAGGACTTGCTGGAGGGATATATTCCTGTCCCAGAGACTCCCCATGCTTTGGAACAGGATTCCAATCTACATTAGGCAGAGCCCCTCACTAACACTCTTCAAGAGAAACCTTGACGAGTGGATAGGAAACAGAAAATTTACCCCGGGGATCACTGCAGTGGCTCTGCTGGATAGAGGCACAGGGAACTAATGACTCTGCTGGACAGAGGCACAGGGAACTACTCTAAGGGGGCGGTGAAAGCCAACACATTCTGGCTAGGCTTACATATGCCCTCGGGCAGATAGCCTAGTACTTACCTATGAACCTATAAAAAATGCAATGAATTCACAGAATACAATGACAGAAAAAAACTGAGAAGTAAAGTTTTTTTCCAGGGGAATCATAACATTCCTTGTAAGCTCCAAACAGCATATTAAATTGACAGAGTGGGATGGGAAAAAGATGATACAAGTATGGTGAAAGGTACCATTTTAAGTAAAGTGAGCATGGGATGCCCTGTAGAACTAAGCTATTAAAATACAATGGCCGTAAGACAAAATTAATATTTCTGAATCACTTACAAACAGTAAAAAAATCCTACTTCATACCCTTGCATAAAGGTAACCCATTTACAGACCTTACTAACTACAGATCCACAGCAATACTATCTCCCGTTTCAAAAAATTTTAGAAAGATGCATACACTCACAACTCCTTAATTACATATCCAAGAAAAGTCTCCTGTCTGCAACACAGCATGATTACACCATACCCACAGTACTGCTATTACTGCTCTACTAAGCATTACTGACATTGTGACTTTCAACAGAAATGTCAGTAATCTCATCTCCACAATCTTTCTCAACTCATCTAAAGCTTTCGACTCAGTCTGCCACCAAAAACTCTTGTACAAACTCTCCTCCTTATGTCTTGCTTAATCCTCATACCATTAGTTCTGCTACAGCAGCCTATCACAAAGGGAACAGGCTGTCAAATGGTAAAATAATTTCTTTCTTCTCTCCTATCTCAGGAGTTCCCCAGTTATTAATACTTGGCTCCTATTGTTTAATATATTTATCAGTGAACTACACACCACCTCCAAACATGCATGCAAAGTACAATATGCCGATGTCACAACTCTTATTTGTGCAGCCAAGACCTTACCCATACTTCAAGAACTTATTCAGCAGTCCTTTTCTTCCCTAGACTCCTGGCTGAATAAATCCAAACTACTCTTAAACCCTAAGAACACCAAATTAACACTCTTCACTCCCAAACACCTGTCCAACCAAAAACAAAATCTTTTCACACTAACATCAGCTGTGACCGTAGATGATTAGAGGAAATGTGACTATCATATTCAACAGGTAATAAAAGGAACAGATCAAAAAATTAGGATTCCTATATAGGACAAAACTCTTCATTATAGATAAGGCCAGAATTAACATTGAAATAGCCTGCTTGCTATCAATATTTCTATATGCGCCATCTGTATTTACCAGCTTTAAATCTTGCCTATCAAATAAACTTGAGCAGTGCCACAAAGTGGCAAAATGCTCATTGCTAACCATTACTATATCACCCCCACTACTTCATACTAAAACCGAAACTAGAATTGCAGCCTACCCACAATTACTCATAACATGCAGTCTATTCCATAAGCCAGAAAAATACCAGTCTTTTAATACCATGATTAAGCCATGCTCCTCATACAGAACTTATGCTCTGTAAACAAATCCTTACTCACCGCAATTAAATCTAAAACCACTGCAAGTGAATCATTGTACTCTGTGTATCAAAAACATGGAACCCTATCCCAACTCCCTTGAGACTACTGATCTCCTTAAAAAACTTTAAATCCCAGCTGAAACAGCATTTAAGTACTCACGGCTTTGTACCTGCCTATCCCCAGGATAGAGTCAGCACCTCATAAAAGTATTAAATACCATGTCATAGATTGGATCCCTATCAGTTGATCGAGTTTTCAGAAACTTGAAATTCATATGGTCGAGACCATATGATTGTTTTTTGAAAACTCAAAGCTTTTGAATGGAGATTGCAGTATAGTGAGGATTGGGAAATTTTCCCTATTTTACTTTAGTGCAATCTCAGAGTTGGTATATATAATTTTCAGGGGGTGTGGGGGGGCACAGGGGGGCTTGCCCCCTTTCATAAACATAAAAAAGTAGATTTTTGTGTGTTTTTTTCTGATGTTTGAGTTTTTGGAAACGCAATGATATGGTCTCATCCATATGAATTTCGAGTCTCTAAAAACTCAGTCATCTGACATAGATCCTATAGACTGTATCTTCTATTCATTTCCAGTTTACTCTACCTACAGTTCCCTTCAACATCTCCACCACCTACTCTTCTTTTATGTGTGTTTGCCACATCTCCCTATTTGCTTCTCCTACCATCTCTAATTCACTTAAATCCTCACTTTGTCTATGTATTTTTCATATATTCCTTTATAATATTTTTCATGTGAACAGTATTGTGGACTATATTAGTCAAACTCTAGAGACTTCTACTTCTATTTGGATGATAAACTGCATTACTCAGATAACCCAAGATTGCATAAACATGTCCTCATCACTTGTAACTAGCATTGCTACGTACTTCAGGATATTGATGTATTCTGCAACTTCAGTGTATAAATACTTTTTAAAAATTGTACCATATCTTAAAGCCTTGTCCCTTATGTTTGTGTTTACTGTGTACATTTATGTTTGTTGAAGCTTTTCTCCCTGGGCCTCTGCTGAAAAAGTGGGTCTTTGCCCAGTCAGACTTTGTCTGTAAACAAACAAAATAAATAAATAAAATATAGTTTAAATATAAAGAAAGCACTCATGCCATATCTGGGTATTGTGCCTACCATGCCTTCAGCTCAATGGCAACTGTGTTGATGTTGCCATATTTGTTAAGGGTCATATCACCTCCATACAGATTCCAAGGCATACACACACAAAACTCAAAGACCTCAAGACCACCCTAACAGGGCAAACATTTAGTGCATATCCTGTTAACAGGACACCCTCAATGTTCCCTCATAATCATGTAAGATTCCTAAATATACTTAATGAACTGCCTCTAAACAGAAATCCCATTATATTAGGAAACTTCAATTACCCATTAATAAAAGTGGAACACCTATAGCTCCAACGTAGAATATATCCAGAAGTTCTTAGATTTAATAAACAAAAACTACCTGGATCAGATAGTTAACAAATCCACTAGCGGTTATAATATTCTTGATCTGTTCCTTACAAATATAACCTCTTAAAGCACTATTCCCATCTATACCAGACCATAAACAAGTGTGCATCTAATTTGTAAGAATTCAAAGATTTCAAAAGTACTAACCTCATCAAATTCTATGACAAGGTTTCAAGATTCATTCATGGCAGCATCAGTTCTGATTATTAACACAGTTGGTAGCTTCATACAGGAATTATGTATACATTTAGATAAATATATAAAGCTGGCAGAACCGACCAGAACAAAATATAATGGGAAACTCAAAAACAGACCTCCTTGGTGGTCCTTCAACAAAAATAAACTTTACAACAAAAGAAAAACAATCCTTTAAATACACAGGAGATCCAAAAAAAAAAAAAAAAAAAAAAAACGTATCAAGAATAGTATCATAAATATTACTAAAAACTTGAACAATACTAATAGATCTACTAAAGCAGCCCATGAACATAAGTCAGCATCTGAAGCTAAGAACAATTATAGATCCTTATTCAGCTATGTTAGGAAGCTATGGAATAACACACAGCATTGTCCTGGACTTATTCAAATGGTACCATCTATTTGGACAGAATAGACATTGGCAATATACTAGAAAACAAATTCAGTGCTAATTTTACCCCACAGACTTGTTTCCAAAGTCCACAAGTTATTGAATCCCTTAAACCCTCTATTATCAAAAGGGAACATGTACTGAATGTGCTTGCTCAGTCCAAAATACTTTTTCCATGAGGCATAACAATATAGCTAGCTGTTCAATAAATTTTACTAAGCATGCCGTGACAGAGCCACTCCTTTTGTCCCTGAAGTTTGGTGCACTGCAGTGGTGATGCCAGCCTACAAGGGAGACCATACCATTGACATAAGGAATTAAGAGACCCATCAGCCTGACAAGTCTTATTTGCAAAGACCTAGAACATATTGCAACTAACCTTATAAACTATGATATCAAAAATCTCATTACACTTGACCAACTAAAGTCTAGCTTTCTCAAGGGAAGATACTGTCCAATGAGTTTGGTTAAGTTATTTGAGAGGGTTACACAGGCTGTTGACAGTAGTCATGTTGTTCATATGGCATATCTTGGCTTGGCCAATGCATTTAACAAAATATTCCATGCTAGCATTGTAAGTAAGCTTATCACTTTACAAGTAGAGTCTCTATGTGCCAAGATAGACAGCAAACTTGCAAGTCTGAATGCACACACACACACACACACACACACACACACACACACACACACACACACACACACACACACACACACACACACACGTGCAGGTGGCTCGTTAGAAAGTATGAAGGCAAGTAATTCTGTTCACTAAGGCTCAGTATTGGAACTCTTCCTTTTTGACCTTTATTTATGATCTCCAGACTGGATCACTGGCTAACTAAGTTTGCAGAGTACTGCAAACTGGGAGTTAATGTCATGCCCCCCCCCTCTGATACCTAACCCTTCATAAAAAAAATGTTGCAAGAACTTACACAAGTAAATACCTGGTGTACTGAAAATGGGCATAGATTAAATGCAAAAAAAAAGTATAATACTGTCACATTTGTTAGTTGGTCCTTCTCCTCAGCATATAGCATAAAAATACCCCCACTTCAAAATGAAAATGTTAGGGAACTTATATCTAGCCATCCATCCACCCACCCACAACCCCTTTTTCCCATTTTTGCAAATGAGGTAAGGGTGTCCCATCAAGAGTTGAAATCATCTAGAGTGATATTTGTTTTAGACTGCACCTTCCCCCAGCTTCCCAGTCAGTGGGAGGAGTCAACTGAGTGCCAGATGAATACAAATGAGTGACAGCGGTATATGTTGGCAAATACTTTGTTTGTGTAGAAAGGAAGACTACACATTTTCCCTTGGCAAAGACCATTTGTTTTTGTGGCTTTTTAGTAGAAAAAGGAAGGATATCAAAACACAAGGCATTTGGTTATGCATAGTGCATAGTATATGTACTCTAAGGTGTTTTGGTTAATGGACAAAAATATTCAGTTCTTCACCTACACAGCATACCTCTCAACCTGCAAACTGTGCTGTTGGAAATATGCAAGCATATTGCAATACAAAATTCCACCACACAAGATTATTTACTTTTGCTTAGAAAAAAAGAGAGATGCAAGATGTGTGTCCTCTTCCTTTAAAAAAATTGTTGCCACTAGTATGGGTGTCTGACAGATGGGGTGGTACAATATAACATGCTCAGATCTCCAAGACTGTGTTGTTCATCCCCAAATTTAATAAATTCCATATAAGCATAGATTAGAGCCTACATGGAAGTTACTGTGTCCGTGTACATGGTTCCCACTCGATAGCTTGGCATGCATATTAATGATGGTGAGTTGCTGAGGGAGAGCTGTGGAACATGGTTATTGAATCAGTGTAGGGACTATGTCACTAACTGTGTCCGCAGGTGAGTAACACACCCCCTGCACTGTCCAAGTGCATGATATCAATGTATTTAATTTTTTTTTATAAGGTTTGCGCAGCACGGAGTGGCATAACAATTGACACATGTCAGACATTTATAAATAGAAGCCAGATGCATTCAATTTTTGATTCAGAGGTCAAGTTTAAGCACTGCTTGGCAGGTTTGTATGGTGCTGTGCTTAGCAGTGCTTAATTGGGGCTCAGAGGTATATGTAAAAGTATAGCAGCATTTGAAATATCCACATACCACGTGGACAGGGTTATGGCCTTATGTGCAGTAGGTGCAAGGTTTAAATATGTGGAAGGGAAATTAAGCAATTATTTTCAAAAAATAAATTATGCCAATTATTTTTTAAATCATGATCTGCTGCACTCAGCTAAGGTCTGCTAAGCCTTGCTAAGCCATGATAAGCACTGCTTAAACAACCTCTGTTTAGGCACTGTGTGGCACTGCTTGGCTGTGCTTAGCTGGTTTGCACACTTCTCAGCACTGCTAAGCTTTGCCGGTTTAAGCACTGCTTAGCTCAGCTCTGCTGGTTTGCACAGTGCCAAGTAACGTGCCACATTTTTAAAAATTGCCCAATGGCATGTAAGTGCGGGAAAACAGGCTATACTAAGAGCAACAGGCAGGAATGCAGCATAACCAGTTGGAGTTTGAACTGTGTAAGAACTATGACAGGTATTGGAGAGGGTGTGCACTTCTAGGCACAGCAGTGGGGCATTCAGGAGTCCAGGGCAATGGTTGGACTCCTGGTGAAAGACCATGAAGACTGGCTGCTGCAGGGGCAGTTCCAGGGCTCAGAGTGCTCTGCCTGGCACTGGCTGGCACATGATCTCACCAGTGCTGCAGGTATCCCCCCACACAAGGAAGCAGGTCCGTCACTACTATGATGACCTGAAGCATCAGAAGGGGGATCTTCTGGACACCTGGGTCAGGGAAGCTTGGGCTGGGAATGCCCCACAAGTTTGTAAGTCCTGTTAGCAATGTTTTACCAATACCTAATCTGAATGTTTGATAGATAGGTATGCATAATGGTGTGCTTCTCTCCCTACAGCTGCAGAGGAGAGAGCTCACAACCTAGAGGCGCATGCAGGGTGCTTGACCAGGTTGTACTGTGAGTGTGGTGAGAACAGATTAATTTGCAATCTATAGTCAAATAAGTAAGAAAGAGTAAAGCATTAACTGCTAATAGGTACATACAGTAAAGACTCGTGTATTGCAATGAATGTGGATGTAGGCCTGGACTGCAATAAGTAAGTACTACCAACTATAGTGCAATAAACAGGGAAGACTAAAGCATTAACCCTGATAATGTAAATGAAATAAAATTTCTACTGAAATAATTGTGGAATTACAGATGTATTGCAACACCTGCATTATAGCAACTGTTGTGCAATAAAGACTTGAAACTATACAATTAACTGCATTAAGGTACCCCTAATAAAGCTGTATTGTGTCATATGTGTGTAATTAGGGCTATTTTGCATGAAATTGATTATGCCAACTGCTCTGAAATAAAAACACAAAAGAATACCAGTACAAGGTATAGCTGATAAAAAATGATCTGATGTTGTCAGTCTTCATTCATGACAGATGGGTTTTGGTTTCATCCTCGGAACCGACACGGCCGATATACCAAGTTCGCACCAGCCAGAAACTCTCAAGCTAAGGTTACCCATAGTGCCCCTCTCCAAATCTCTTCAGATCTCATTTGCTGTGTAGAGATTCAATATGCATCAGACCTGCTGTCAAGCTAAGTGTTATATTTTCCACAAAATCTTTCAAAATTTTCACTTCTTTTCTTTTAAAATCTCTTTGTGGATTAGTTGTTTATATATTTATATATAGTCATTTTACTGTGTGAGTGCTTTTCCTTCTCCTAATTACCTTGTTGGTACGTCTTTGTACCATTGTTGGTACAGGCCCCTCCCTTCCCCTTACCTCTTGGTAATCTCAATACCATCATTGGTATTTTTTCCCTTCCTTCTTTTTACCCTCTTGGGTATACTTTTATTACCATTGTTGGTATTAAAACAAATTTATTTACTGTGTGTGCATGTGTGTCTTGATTGCTTGACAAAATTTCTTATTGTTGTTCTTATTGTATTTGTTGACAATGGCTGACAAAAAAGGTATCACTGGCTTTAAACAGTGTGATAAATGTGGCTGGAAGATGCCAAATTCTGATGGGCATCTCTCCTGCATATACTGTTTAGGAGTAGCACACTTGCAAGTTCAAGCTCCATGCGAGCTCTGTAAGGGGTTTAGTGCCCGCACCTTAGCAGAGCATAAAAATAAGTTAATTTTAAATGGTCTGCTAAAAAACCCTTTCTTGGAGGTTTTATCTGAGCAGAGGTATCAACCCCTCCTAAGAAAGAGACAAAGAAGAGGAGTTATTTGGTCCCAGCATCTCCTCATTCACAGGAACCAAAAACTTCTAAAACCCAGGTTTGTACTGAACTGAAGACTAAACATGCCAGACTGACACCAACAACTATCTCAGCACTGGAGCCTAAAACTCCCTCCATGGTGCCATCTTCAACTACGGAAACCTACTATAACAATTGCCATGGTACGGACACCTTCCACGCTACCGCAGACCCTCTCGGCACCAACAATAGCTTCTCCCTTAAAATTGGTCACTCTCCCCATCACAACTTTCAGGGTCATTCGACCATGGTAACGAAGGTCAAGACACTAGCCAGGACACGATACGCCCTGATCATTGAACCCTCTGAGGGACAGCAGCTTAGTCCATTTCTTGACCAGCCAGACTGTCCATTAGGGATGTCCAATCGTTTCACCAGGACCCTTTCGGAGCTTGATGTAGTGAGACTTGTGGATCACTTCCGAGTGGCCAGAGGCATCCCAACCCCATCCTGGACCTCATTCCCACCTGGAGCTGAGGGTTTTTCTCCACAGGCTCCAACCTATATTCCTCCTTCAACTCCCCCAACAGGTCTTAGAGCCCTCAATGCTGACACCCCTCCCAGTGCCAGCTTCTTTGGTTCCATTGGTGGAGCTTACCCTGATTCTGGAACCTACCCTGTGGACCACTGCTCAGTCAGAGCTAACCCACCCTCGAGACCATGAGTGGTCTGTCAGCACCATGATCCCTAGTATGGCACTGATTTTTTTCTATGGTGCCGTCTATTGATTCCACTTGCTGTGACAGCTCTAAGTCTTCTTGTGTCTCCTTCCCTGGAGGTGAGCTCTTTGGAGTGGGGTGTGACCCCGGTTCTGAGGTTGTCTTAATTGGTTCCGGGCTACCATCCCTCTTCAGGTGGGCCTGCCTTTCAGGGTATGGAGAGGGAACTCACCTCAGAAGGCTCACAGTTGGCTGCTTCAGCGCCAGAATGTCATATGTATATATATATATATATATATATATATATATATATATATATATGTGTGTGTATGTGTGTGTGTGTGTGTGTGTGTGTGTGTGTTCTCTGGATTGCAGCTCCCACAGTCCACTACACTGGGGCAACAGGCATGGGAGCAGCAAGATACCCTACCGCAGGGTACCCTCTCTTCGGAGTCCTCTTCAGACCTTCCCCTGATGAGCCACCCAGTAAGAGATTGTGTAAGAGGAAGCAGCTTTGATTCACCTGAGGAATCTCTCACTGAAGATACTGATTACAATGAGAGGGAAGGGTCCCCATGGTCGCCCCCCAAAGATGTCTCCTTTGGAGACATATTACAGATATTGAAACAGAAGGGTGACTGAAAGCCCACCAACCCTTCCTCAGAGGAATCTGTATTCTTGCAAGCTTTCTGTGCCTGACCCTCTACTTCCTGCATGATCTTGCCTGCAGATGTGTTGGTTAAGCTCATCATACAGCATGCTTGGAGGCTCCTGACACCATTGAGCCAATCCCCCAGGGACCAGACAAAATACCCCCCCCCCAGAGGATCACCCCCACTGGTCCAAAGTTTTGGCAGTAGATACTATGGTGGTGGTGGCAGCCACAAAGAAAGAACTTGCAGAGGAGAGTCCTGCTGTCCATCCTCCAAACAGAGAGTCTTGGACATTGGACAGATTAGAGAAGTGGGTTTATGCTTCAATGACCTTTGCCATACGGTCATTGAATTATTTGGCACATTTTACTCATCGTCAAAGGGACCTGATCAGAGAACTTTCAAGAATCTTAGCAGTAGCAGTACCTGATGAGATATGCGACAACGTTGCCTCCCAGCTTGCCACCCTGGAGTCAATATCTAATTTGTTCATGTGGTTGATTGCACATACAACCAAAAGGTCACCATGCCAACGGGTTCAGGTGTTGTCTTGAGACATCATGCCTGGATGTGCTTGTGCGACTTTGCGGACCCCTTCAAGTCTTCCTTCATTAAAGCTCCTGTTGATGCTTCCTCTCTATTTGGTCCAACAGTTAAAGACACTTTAGCTAGGTGTGAAAAGGATGGCAAGACCCTGTCTGCTGTGGGCATATGTTTTTCCACTCTCCAGCAGTCCTACACCAGGAATCAGAGAAATGGAAAGATGTGGTTCAGAAAATCCCAAGGGTCTTTTCATGACACACGTGACGAGTTTCCCCCGGGACAGACGGGGTAGCTCATCAGGATGATGCCCCCCCATGGCAGAGGTGACTTGTGTAACCAGGGCTCCAGAGATTCCTTTTCCGGGCAGCCCTACCAGCACTCCTGAAGAGTGTCCCGATTGCTTGCCTCTGGAAGCAGTTGGGGACAATTCTCTCTGCACCACTTAGCCTGGCATTCAGTAACATCAGATTCCTGGGTGCAGATGATTATTGCCAGAGATTACCACATTCCCTTCGATCTTTACCCAAGGCCACAAAGGTGAATCATCAACATTCCACCCAGTCAGAGGGACGCAGCAGTGCAAGAAATTTAAAAGCTGTTTTAAAAAAAAAAAGTCATCCAAACAGTCCCACCAGACCAAGTAGAATCCGGATTTTACTTTTGCTTGATAGATCTCCAGGATGTGTATTACCATATAAAAATGGACAAATGCTCCAGGAGATATCTCTGCTTCCAGCTGGGAGCCAGTCATTCCGAATTCTGAGTGCTGCCCTTTGGTCTCTCCACACCCCCCAGAGTGTTCACCAAATGTATGGCAGTAGTAACAGCTCACTTGAGACTGCATGGATTCCGGGTGTTTCCATATTTAGATGATTGGCTCCTTACCACCCCCACCAAGCATCTACTACTTCACACCTTTCACTACATCCTACATCTGGCATGGCTCTTGGGTATCTCAATAAAGAAAGAGAAGTCAAAACTAGCACCTTCTCAAAGCCATTCGTAGGAGCAACATTTGACACGAGGTCCTGTCTTGTCACTCTTCCTCATCACAGACTACAGAGGCTAAGATCTCAGCTATGGGTGATACTCTCTCAGGACAAGGTCTCAGCTTGTGAGACATCCCACCCTCCTACCCCCTCCTGGAGGTTCAGATTTGGTCCTGGTTGCATGATACGGCATTTGCTCAGACAAAGTCTCCACTTTCTTATTCTTACAGGCAAACTCGATCTGAAGAGATGAGGAGAGGGTCACTATGGCTAACCTTAGCGCAAGAGTTTCTGGCTGGCGTGAGCTTGTTATATCGGCTGAGTTGGCTCTGAGGACGGAACTGAAACCCATCTGTCATGAATGAATGAAGATCGACAACACAGATGTAACGTTATGGTAAGAACATAACTTCTTTTTATTCAATAACTGTAGAGTCAGATCTGTAGTACAAGAAATGCATTATGACACCTGTTCTGCAGTAACATCTGAAGCAATACCAGTAACACCCAAGGTATATTGTGTATATCAGGATTGTCTTGTGTTAACCATTGCATTTCAGATACGTGCATTCATGCTCCAAGGTACGGTGCTGCAGACAAGTACGACTGTGTAATAGCTGTAGACTGCAAATATACTATCTGCAACTGTATATGGGTGAGCTAGCCAACTCAGTAATCTGATATGGTTTGTAGACTTCATAGATATTTCCACTTACTAACAGTATATCATGTACACCTGCATTCTGTGTAGTAATGTATAGTTTACCTAGTATCTCTGTCACCCATGAATCTCATGCACATGTGTCCAACTGTCACTGCAGTCTAGTATAAAACTGTAGTACTATTACCAGGTTATAGTTTGTTTCCAGGTGAGCTCTAGGTAAATATCAGTCAATCAGCAGTCAGTAGTGCCTCAATAGGTCAGTTTGTTAAATGCTCTGTCTCAAATACATTTTGCCACACACAGACCAAGGTTCGAATCCAGTGCAGTGTAGTAATAAATATTACTGAATCAGTTATGTATTGATGACAGATGTTCTCTCCACAGAAAATACAGGTAAATGTGCAAAGTAGCCCTTATTATGAGTAAATAGTGTGTGTGTGTTCAGATGTAACAGAAAGTTAAGAGCATTGACCAGAAATGTGATAAGACTTCATAAAATAAAGACAAAAAGTACAATAGTAATAAAATAAAATAAAATAAATAAAATGTGTAATCTTGGTATGGCTGTATGCCTGGAGAGTCTGTGAAAGTTTGCTGAAGTTCTATCCCCATGCCTGCCAAGGATGGCATGATAGTTGTTTACTCTCTGTACTGTGCACATATATGTCTCTCAAGTGTCATGCTGTCACAGACTGTAATTACTGTTGTGTAATCCCTCTGTCACACATGTATTGTATCCTCAGTGTGATTATGTCAATAGCACAGTCAAAGTACATCACTCCACAGTACACCTTGGTAGTTATATAGGCCCACCTGATATGTAAATGTTGTCTGTAGATGCGTACCTGCAGGTGTTACTGCTTGGCCCATAATGTCCCATGAAGATAGCTTGAGAGGTATGTACATGTTATAGCAGCTATAGGGCACTATTAAACATAAAGGAAGGATAGACCTGTAGAGTATATAGCAGTAATATTGTAAACTATATAGCCTATACCAGTAGTAATGGACTGAATTTCTCTCTCTCCCCACCCCTTATTTTCATCTAAATTTATTATTGTTATACATTGGTTATGGTTTACTATTAACATATGTTGTTCTCTAGACTTTATTTTAGGGCATGAGTTTTATTACTGTTATGTATTACAATGATTGCATATTAACATATTGTGTTGAATTACAGATGTTGTTGGCCTTATGCCGTAACTGTTACTGGCATGCTGTTAATATACTGACTGTTATGTTTATTGTTGTGTTAGATATAATATGCATTGATATGTTAATGGGTTATTTCCACTGTTTTGGCATACTGTTATAACTAACAAAATGTTTTGTTCATAACTAATCTAGACACATTGTTTTACCTCTATCACCACAGCATGTCAGGGTAGGCTGGTTCCTGCTGATCCACCTACCCTGCCTCAGCTGGCTGTGGCACCAGGTCCTAGCACATCTGGAACCCAAACTGGTGGTGCCCCCTCCACTGGCCCCACACCACCTTCAAGTGGAGCCACCTCCACCGGGAGCAGTGATAGAGGGGCGGTAGCCAGACAGGATCAACTATCAGCCATGGTGCACAGGATTGTGCATAGGAGTTATGAACAATGCCTGTGCCGGATTGAGGGCAGACTCAACACCCTGGCTGGCCCTGGCACTCAGTCTCCAGCACAGCCACCTTTGGGGGAGTGAAGGAGCAGTGTTGACTGCCCATAGGTGGGGAGCTCAGTCGCACTGCTACTGTCTGGGGCCACATGCATCAATGACTTCACGACACCCTCCCTGTCCAAGGTGTTTATTCTCCTCATGTGTCACACACCACCCCTGTATGCTGTCATGCTTGTCTCATCTGTCTGCAAATGCAACCTCTCCTACCCAACTTACCTCCCTACATGTACCTACATCCCTTCCACAATATTCCACTATCTCCTTAAAAAAACAAAAAGTGGGCACCTGTCCCACAAAAAAAAAATCTCCCCATACATAGCTCTCCATTTTGCACATGTGTTCACTGGATACAGCTAATTAGGTCCAATTGGCTTGAGAACACATTTGTGTTGTCTTCACCCCTTCTTCTGCGGATTGAGGTTCCAAATTCAAGCACAAAGTCCATAAAAACTGCACAGCTATTGCTGTACAAGAAATGGAAAGCTATGGTCCTTTCCAGCACCCTTCCTCCACAGCCCTACCTGCATTTCAGTATGTTTCTTCCCCTGCTTGCCTCCATTTTACCACTGTCCTTTCACCCAGTTTTTCTTTTCTTCATTAACTTTTAGCACAGGTTTGGGAGGAACTAAGTAGCGAGCAGCAATGCGGCACATCTTACAAACCCAAGCAAACCTGCTTAAATGTGCTTAAAAGTGCCTTAATGATCTTATGTGTTTCTGACAGTGTTAGGCACATCTGCAAAATAACCACATCTGCCACTGCTTGCACCCAGGCCCCTGTCAACTACAGCATAGTGCCTTAGCCCACTAGGCCACCCAGTTCTGAATTAAAACAACTGTTTCCAGTAAGATATACTGATTGCCACTGACACACTGCAAGTACATATAATGAGAAAAATGGGAGTGTACCTGGGACTGTGATGCAAACACTACACCAGTACACAGCCAAATAACTAATAATGGATTTACGTGAGGCCTGGGATAGCAGGCATACCTGCAACTGTACAGATTGTTGCAGACTGTCCTATTTTTGGCCCGGTGTTCATAAAAGTGTATTTTTTCTTGCAAAGTAGTGGCAAGTCATTAAAGAATGCGGTTAGAAAATCATGACAGACATTTCAGTATCACACTTCATACCCTTCAGAAAACACATGATAATGCAAAACTGGTCATTCTATCAACATTCTAAGTTTGTAAAAGGAATATTTATAGATTGCCCTATTCATGGGCATTTGTCCCACTTTTATTTATGGCTTTGTCCAGATTTCTTGCTTTAACAGGTTGAGAGGTATGCTATCAAGTAATTGTTTCCTTACCAGTACATAGGTGTCAGGTCTATCTGCACTGGTGGGGGGTGTGTTTTATGCACAGTTATGCACACATACTCAGAATTTCAGCAATGTAGGCAGTATCACATTAGCTACTGTACATGTGGATATATGCACATATTACCCTCTAACAGTGCAACATTTGGTATTACTGACAATCCTTCTCCCTCACATTTTTATAGATACGTCAGGCTTGGCCAGAGTCTGTGGTCCTGTACATGGCAAGTGTGATACCATTGTTTTATGGCTTATATACACCATATGAATGTTAAGGACTACCATTTAGCCCAAGACACAACTATTATGCTTAGCCAAAGGGGGAGAGTTGTATGTTCCATATTGAAGCAGTTAACTACAGTGCATACAATGGATAATCACAGCTGTGTATTTGTACAAACACTAACATGTTTTCAGTTATAGACATGAAGAAGTATGCAGCCTGCCATACAGGAGGCAATGACTCCAGGATGCCTGTTCAATCACTATAGGGAGATGGTACATACCTATGGCAGTGATAGTACAGCAGCCATATCATTCTCAGGATAGGTGTACTGGGTATTATGTGTAGTTCTATCACATACACTATCATATTGCGCACCTCACAGGTGTAGTGTACTGGCAACATTCACTGGATGTAGCTGAAGTTCATAGGTTCATAGACTGGTACTAGGCTATTAGCCGTAGGGCCTATACAAGTCTAGCCATAACAATTCCCTGGCTATTTTACTTCCCTGGACCCCTTTCTAGTAAGGCAACTGACATGATCCCTGGGGTGAATTTCCTATCTCCCATCCAATCATCAAGGTTACTTTTGAAGAAGACCAAAGAGGCACTCTGCTTGACATATATGAGCAATTCTGTTCCAGAGTCTGGGGAGTCTCTGGGTCAGGAACCTATCCCTCCAGCATGTTTTGTTCATTGTGATGATAATATTTAGATCCTTGGAGCATGTGGCTCTGAGGGATTGGGATTTCTTTAAGTGTAGCATGTCCAACAGCTCTGGGTTTGACATGGCCTTGTATGTTAAGCAGAGATCGCCTCTGAGTAGATGATATGCGACAGAGTATAAGTGGAGTTTTTTTAGACGGTCAGCATAGGGCATCTGCTTTAGGCTTGTGATTCTTTTAGTGATGTATTTCTGTGGCCTTTCCAGTTGTTGCAGATATCTTGAGAGGTACATATCAAATGGGGCGTTGTATTCTATAAAGGGTCTAATGAGGGATGAGTACAGTGGGACAATGACCTCCTTTTTTCTGGAGGAAAAGACCTTAGTGATGAGGTGTGCCACATAGAAAGATTTCCTGACTGTTGTGGCAATGTTGTTATCAAAGGTGAGACCACTGTTCACCTGTGTCCTTAAGTCTCTTATCACACTTTTGGTGTTTAGTGTACTGCCGCCAATGTGGTAATTCATGGGTACATGTTTTTTCTGGATCTATATTAGATCACTGAATGTTTAGAAAAATGAATGGTGATTAATCGACCCTATGTAAGTGAAAGCTTACAATTTTGAACTGTCAGAACAGCAATTTTTTTCCTAGGGACAAAAATCGCTGTTCCAAAAAAAAACAAACAAAAAAAAAAAAAACAAACAAAAAAAACACACTTTAAACATTACATTAAGTGGCGGGCTTTGCCCCCCACACCCCACCTACTTAACTATACCAACTCCTGGACCGCACTACAGTGCTGAAAATGGAAAAGTAATGAAGAGGCCAAGCAAATTCTTTCCCAGGGAAAGAATTCACTTAAGAGCTGCTTCGATATTTTGCCGTTTCAGGCTTTTGAGTTCAACCAAGATGCATTTGAAAGAATGCATCTTTGGTCTTCTAATAGGGAACCTTTTTTCCCAAAGGGGATAACTATACATTTCTTGGCATTGAGCTTGAGCTCATGGCTCTGGCACCAAGCATCTGTTTCTGTAAGGCCCTTTTGTAGAATATACACATAATTTGGGGATTCAGTAATGGCTCCCAGTTTGCAGTCATCTGCGAACTTTGTTAGCCAGAGTTCCTTAGTGTTGGCCTGTACTTCAGAGAAGTAGATGCCAAACAAGAGTGGTCCCAGGACTGAACCCTGAGGTACTCCATTTGTTACTTCTCTGGAGCTGGATTTGGAGTCAGCTACTTTTACAGTGTGAGTTCTGTCAGTAAGCCAGTTGGCAACCTATCGAGTGACATAGGGATTAATGCCAAGCTTAGTAAGTTTATCTATGATTCCAGAGTGGGGGATGGTGGCAAAGGCCTTGGCGAGGTCCATATAGGCTGTGTGGACCACCTTACCCTTGTCCACGGCTCTAGAGACTGATTTGAAGAACTCAATGAGGTTCAGGAGACAAGATCGGCTCTTCATGAACCGAAACTGCGTGGGGTCCAGTGTTTGAAGGTTGCCAATGTCTTTGTTTATAAGTTTCATGATAATACGTTCTATGGCCTTGCAGATCAGGCTCATTAGACTGATGGGGTGGTAGTTCCCAGGATCCAAGGTGAATACTAGAAAGAGTCTGTTTTGTCTGTGTATGTTGTGTGTCTGTGTGTTGTGCATGACGTCAGTAATGGGAAGAGGTGTGACTTTTAATGCAGTTGTGGCTCCTCATGTGTAGGAGTCTGTGTGGATTACCATACATAATAGTGTCTTCCTCCTCACAAGTGAATGGGGGGGTTGGAGTCTGTCCCCCTCACAATCTGATGTCAGTGTCCCATCGGGCTCTGATAATTATAGTGGCCATAGTGAGGCACAGGTGGGGTTGTCAGGGCTGAATCTGCCCCAGAGCTTGACATGCCTCTTCTGCCCCCATTTTCCCTCGCACACAGTCAGTATGCCCGCACATATCCAGTCCCCAGAGGCCACAGATATTGGACAGTCACATGGTGTTGACATTGAACAGGACAGTGTGACAGCTATGGCATCAGTGAGTGTAGACATTGGCCATAGCCAGACAACTGGCAAGGTCCCACACAGACAGATTGACAAGGGTGCTCAAAGGGGGACTGCTGTCCATCAACCTCCTGTCACAGGTGTCACATCACAGGTCACTCGCCACATGTCTTGGGCCATCATGGTGGCACAGGCATGTACCAAATGCAACACTAGATGGATGCTCAGGGTCATGGATGCAGCACAGTCTGACATCTGTGACTGCCACCACTGCATTGGTGATACCATGGATCATTTCACTGATGTAGTGGACAGACGGTA
>NC_056732.1:301368423-301385923 GCF_019279795.1 Protopterus annectens | reverse complement strand
GGTGTGTGTGCATTTCTGATGGTTACCATCATCCACGGTTCCATGTACCCAGCATCCCACAATAGATGGCCATATGGAATGCCCCCCAGGCAAACAGCTGGTACAGCTGTGATGAGTGCCAGATATGGGAGTTGTGATAATTGCAAGGGCAGCCAGCACACACATTCATGATAATGCCCTGGTCATTTCCCATGAGCTGGCAGTTGATGAAGTGATACCCCTTGTGTTTGAGGTAGACTCTACGCTCCTCACCTGGTGGTAGTTT
This sequence comes from Protopterus annectens, assembly GCF_019279795.1. Classification (NCBI taxonomy): domain Eukaryota; kingdom Metazoa; phylum Chordata; order Ceratodontiformes; family Protopteridae; genus Protopterus; species Protopterus annectens. The sequence continues at coordinate 301,385,658 of NC_056732.1, read as the reverse complement.
GATGTGGACATGAGTGCAGTCTATGGCACCCAGTACCTCTGGGTAGTGTGCTACATGGTAGAAGTGACGCATACTGCTGGCCCTCTCCTCGGGGGTAAATAAATGTGCTCACTGGATGTGTATGCATGGCATCCAGGAAGAAGGGAAGTACCCTGCATACTGATGCCTGTGAGACCCCTATCATGTCCCCAGTTGGTCTTTGAAAAGTACCAGTAGCTAGTATCCTAAGGGCTACACACACCTTTTTTTCCACTGGGATGGGATCCTCTCTGTTGGCTCTGTGTCTGAGTTGAGGGTGGCAGAGCTTGGTGAGTTCTTGTAGTATGCCCCTGTCCACCCTGTACCGCTCTACAATTACCAGCTCATGTAGCTCCTGGAAGGTTACCCTGGGCCTGAACACTCTTCTCCTTCTCAATCTAGGACTACTGTCAGCAACAGTATCGGCAATGACCTCAGCATCTAGCACATACAGATGTAGCAGAGCTGCAGCAGCCCCTAGAATTCTCTCAGTTAAAATTCCCAAATCTGTACTCCAGTGGTGCAGAGTATGGGGAGAAAATCAGATTGTAAGGTGTATGCATACTTTATAGTGCTTTGGTGCAGATGCAGCCTGTGTGATTGGCTAAGTATGATGCATTCCACCTGCCAAGTATATCATTGAGGGGTTGGAATGGCCCAGTTTAGGTGGAACAGGGGTTATCAGTAATTTATATATGATTGGCTTTCTCAGCCTCTTTATTTTTTTTTTCTTTTTTTGACAGCCTTCCTTGCTAGGCACTATGGCACAGTGTAAACCTGTGTCACAGATATAAACAATTCTCAGCAGTAAGTAGACACACCCCCATGAATGGGCATGCTCAGCACAGTGGCGCGCTGAGCAAACATGCTCAAACCAGCTTAAAGAAATGCCTCAAAGCTAAACAAAGCTTAGCAGTACTGGACACACACCCCTCTGCACAGCTCAGTGGCACGACATGCAAATGGGCACTGCTGTGCTCCAATGTGCTTAAAGAAATAGAGACACACCCCTTTTTGGTGTCAACTACCTCTTCTGTGGACACCGACATGGTTCTAGAGCTACATGGGTTTGATCTGTGGGCATGGATACCCATTTTTGCTAATCATTAACCCCAGCTCATTTGCATACAGATCCAAGCACATGACCTGGATACTACACTATTCCATGACCTGTCTCCTTAACAACCACAGACATCTACCATTGTACATACTCCATGCAAAGCCCTATAATGCATTATTGTCACATATTTTATTTTATTCGTTTTTACACTTTTAAATATTTCCTTTTTGCATAACGGTCTGTTTGTGCACTGCTGTGCGCCACAGAAATATAATATGGGTATTAAAAAAATTATTTTAAATTATTTTCTATTACTTTTTGGACACACAGGGCATAGTTTTGCACATATCTGTGTCTGCTTTGCTATTTCTGACCTTCTAACTGGGCTTTTACAGCCCCTGTTCGCTTTTTAATTTCATGTAAATGGAATTTTTCTGTGTACACTTCGGACACCAGCACAAGATCTGCACGACTGCCCATCTGCTTGCTGGATTGCTCTACACCCTCATTTGCATACAGTTTACCTGCTTATGAGGTGATTTGCATGCCACGGACACTTCTGTGTTGGCATGCTCGTGCATGCCCCTCAGCTCTGTTTACTGGATTTCACGGCTGCTTACTTCCATGTAAGCTCCGTGCCACTATGCGTACATGGAAAATTAATCCATGTAGACTTTATTGGATTCCCCCTAGTGACTTTCTGACCTTGTTAATCTGTTCATTTTCAAAGCTGCTACATAAAATCCAAAGCATGCTCAACTACCGTTTTTAACTGAGCCCTTGATAAAGCTACTGACCCATATTACCCCTGAGCCTCTCTAAAGGGTGACACTGTTTATGCATATAGTATTTTATTAGCTGGGCAATTGCAAGCATCCCACATTGTTTCAGTATGATAACTCCCTGTGTAGTAAAAAGTGTTTTCTGGTTGCAACATATATTTTATTTTTTTATTGCTAGTACTCCAGTGATACTGTTGAAGGGCTGTAACATTTTTAACATTTGATCCCTTTTGGCCCAAGAATCATTTGGAATCTGTACATACATGCTTCTTATGGGAACAATGCATTGCTAGTTTCTTCTAAATCAGCTGTGTCTACTGAATTCTCTTAAAATGATGAGGACTGACAAATTGCAAATGCAGATGACATAAAAAATGTTAAACTATAAAAAGCTTTAAAGTTTCTATCAGTAGTGCAAATCATTTCTTAGTTTGTACTGGTAATGTCACTGTAGTGTATCATTCTATTCAACCAGCCTTGCAAGCTGCTCTATAATATAAGGCTCATGTGGCAGTGGGCACCCAGTTTAGAGCTGGTGGTAGAAGTACTGTGTGATGCTGACACCCACACATTTATGAGCATGACTCAAGTGGCTGCTAGTATTTTGGGATACTGACACCCATACATATTTATGTAAAAATTGTATCTGATGATGTCAATTTTCATTCATTCCTCAACAACTAGGTTCAGATCTGATCCTCAGAGCCGACTCATATGTTATTTTCAAGTCGTGGCCACTAACAAACTCTGAAGCTCCTCCCTTACCCATAATCCTCTATCCACTAACATACCTCAGATCTCATTTGCTGCTTTCCCGTTTGGATGTTGTCACTGTGAGCTCTTGAGCTTACTATAGTTAGTTTGAAGATAAGTCTAATGTTATTCTATTTACACTTGTTATATCTTTATATCCTTTTATAACAAGTTTTCACATTGTAGTAACTGCTATTCCTCCCTTCCCTACACTTTTGTGTATTTCATATTACCATCATTGGTAAACCTTTCTTCTTTCCCTTTTTATACATGTAGTGTGTATTCTTGATATCATTGTTGGTATCACTCTCTCTTTTTTCTTTCACTAAATATAAATAAAAAAACATTTATTGTATTTTTCTGCAATGTGTTTATTAACAATGTCTGAAAAGTGGTCAGGGTTTTAAAAATGTGTCAGAAATGTGGTCACAAATTACCGCTATCTGACTGTCATGACTTATGTGTTTATTGCCTAGGCCAAGAGCAGCTTTGAAACAGGATGCAAAATTTGCAAGTCATTTAATCCTAGGGTCATTGCAGACAGGAAAACAAACTGATTTTCTACAGATTTCCTACCTTCCTCCTTCATGGAAGCTCTATCTGGGGCTCAAATCACCAAACCTAAGCAAAATGAGCTTTCTGGTAAACATTTGGATCCATCTGGATCCTCAACCCCATCTTTGGATCTGATGAAGGAACCTCCTAAGAAAAAAACTTAAGAAATTGAATTTGATGCCTGCTCCATCCCAGAAGCCAGCATCAGAAAATAAATCAATTTCCTTGGATCCTATCCTTTTAGAGCCAAAGTCATTACCTAGGACCTGTTACTATCCCATCATAGATCCGGTACCCTCTCGAGTACCATCTCCTTTTTTGGGATCCCGATGGCACTCCAGGTCCCCTTAGTAGCAGCATCTCATTCTTCCTGAAGCCTGATCAAGGCTGACATGGATAGTATGATGAAGTTTCTAATGGCACATATTCAGATGGGAGTTCTTCTGGCTCCTACCCCCTTGGGTCAGGAAGCCCTTACTAGTACTACACCACCGATCTCGGCTCCTTTTCTGATCTGACTTATCATTTTAGAGCCCTTAGATCTGAGTCTCCCAGGTCTGTCTTGTTCAGATCTGAAGATCATAGTATCTTCAGCTCTGAGCCCTTCTCTGAGGGTGCTGGCTGTGAGTACTTTGGAGCTGGATGACTCTTGGAGCCAAAACATCACTGTCAGATCTGAGGCATTACAGTTAACTCCAAAGCGGTCAGAGCTGTCTCCACCCCTTGAAGCTTTAGTATTGGATAGTTTGGCCCCAACCTCTGCCTTTGGGTGGATTCCCTTCTGGGCAGGGGGAGCCTGTGGGTCAGAAGCTTGGCTTCTTGGCTTTGTTGACTTCCTTCTCCTAGGAGCTTTCTGCCTTTTAGGTAGTGGAGAGAGTGTTTTCTGCTTCTGCAGGATGGATAGCTCCTCCACCTTGGCTCTCCCCTCTATATATGTATGTCTCTGCAACTTGAGCCCCATCATTCCACTCCAGAGGGACAGCCAGGCCAAAGTCTCTAGGCTACCCAACAGGGTGTTACTATTTCTTCTGGTACTTCTCCAGAATACCTCGTCAAAGCAGTCAATAGGAAGAAGAAGTTCAAAAGGAGGCACTTGGACTACCTTCAGGAATCCATTACTGAAGATACCAATTTCGATGATTGGGGAAGGGTCTTCAAGATCTCCACCCAAAGACGTCTCATTTGGAGACATCCTAGAGATCCTTAAGCAGAGAGGTGGTTGGTCTACTGATAACCCTGCCAAAGAGGAATTGGTATTCCTGGAGGCCTTTGGGTCTGGCCGAGCTACCTCCTGGGTGACTCTGCCTACTGATGAGCTCATTGATTTGATCTCTAAGTAGGCGTGGAAGGATCCAAACATAACTGAGCCAATCCCCAAAAGACCAACCAAGATTTTGGCTCCTCTTTCAGGAATGGAGTTTTGGAGCAAGGAAATACCCATAGATACCATGGTCATGATGGCAGCCACCAAGAAAGAAATCTTGAACCAGAGTTGTTCTGTACATCCCCCTAACAGAGAGTCAAGTATGTTGGACAGATTTGGGAAATGTGTGTATGCTTCAGCGACCTTTGCACTCAGATCGCTGAATTATTTTGGCACACTTCACAAGAGTACAGAGGGATCTGATTAAGGTGCTTTCAAACTCCCATTCTAGGACCAGTATTCCTGAGGCTCAGTCTTCTGTGGCCTCACAGTAGGCTACACTACTATCAATCACTAACTTGTCCATGAGGTTTATTTCCTATGTGTCTGAATGTAGGTCAAGGGCAGCGGGTTTAGGCATTTCCATTAGGAGGCATGCCTGGATGTGCTTGTGTGACTTTGCCTGGATGTGCTTGTGTGACTTTGCAGAGCCCTTCAAGTCCTCTTTCATCTATGCTCCTTTTGATGGAAGCTCTTTGTTTGGCCCTAAAGTTAAGAACACACTCTCCAGGTGTGAGCAAGATGGAAAAACTCTCTATGCAGTTGGAGTAAGTTTTTGACTCCTCAAAGGACCTTTTCCAGGAATCAACAAGGAGGTTAGAAAATGTGGTTCAGAAAGTCCCAGGGTCCTTTCCAAGATCCCAGTGGAGATAGTTCCCCTGAGATAGAGGGAACTTGAATAGAAGATGATGCCCACACAGCAGAAGAGGCCCACAGAACCAGGATCCAGAAATTCCTTCTCTGACAGACCCTGCCTCTGGTGGCAGTCAGGGGTCATTTATCCCTGCACCAGAAAGTCTGGCTAGACATTGCAAAAGATACATGGGTGCAGAGAATTATTTCCAGAGATTATACAATTCCCTTTTCCCTACCACCTCTGCCTGTATGCAAAATTCCCAATGTTCTACCCAGTCAGAGGAAAGCAGCACAGCTATAAATACAAAAGCTGCTAGAAAAAAGAGTCATCCAAGAGGTCCCACCCAAAATGAAAGAATCCGGAACTTACTCAATATTCTTTATAGTGCCCAAGAAAACAGGGACTGGAGACCAAGTTTGGATCTTAGTAGTCTGAATACATCAGTTCAATATACCAGTTTCCGAATGGTCACCGTTCAGTCCATTCTGCAAGGATGACTGGATGTGCTTGATAGACCTTCAGGATGCGTATTATCACATAAAATGAATAGACAATCCAGAAGGTATTTATTCTTCTGGCTGGGAGCCAGGCATTACCAGTTCAGAGAACTGCCCTTTGGCCTCACCACAGCCCCCAGGGTGTTCACCAAATACATGACAGCAGTAGCAGCTCACTTGAGACTACAGGGATTCTGAGTGTTTCCATACTTGGACGACTGGCTCATTACCACCCCCAACCAGGCATCTACTGATAAGAGTTTGAAACCAGGTACTCCAGACTTGCTCCCATCTAAGGATAACCATAAAATACAATAAATCTCAGTTAGAACCATCTCAGAAATTGAAGTTCATAGGAGCCATTTTCGACACATATCCATTACAGCTTATCTTCCTCTGTTAAGAGTGCAGACCATCTGATTACAAGTCAGGAAAATAATTCACAGCACAATCTCAGCTCGGTTAATCCTACAAGCATTGGGATCAGTGTAAGTGGCTATAGTCCTAATTCCACTAGCAAGATTTCATATGAGGATTCTTAAATGGATGTTAGAAAATCAGTGGTCCATTCTTTATCAGCACATGTCCACTTAAATAAGAATTACCCAAGCATGCAAAAGCTACCTTTGGTGGTGGATCCACTCAGATTAAGTTCTGCAAGGCCGTCTTTTCATTCTTCCTCAATCCAAGGCCATAGTAACCATGGATGCATCTCAGATTGGGTGGGGGCAGTTTCTGGGAAATACAGTCCAAGGCACATGATCCCCCAAAGAGGTCAATTTGCATATCAATGTCCTGGAAATGAAAGCAGTACTCTTAGCTTTGCAGTCCTTCCAAGATTGTCTCCCTGCGGGGACAATTTTGATTTAGACAGACAATATGCATGTGATTTGGTATGTCAACAAACAAGAAAGAACCAGATTACCCATTAAGTCGAGAAGCTCTCAGAGTTTGGCAATGGGCAATCTCATCCAACCAATTTCTTATAGCAATGCACGTTCAGGGGAAATCCAATGTGGAAGCGCACAAGTTGAGCAGGTCCATTCTACTATTTTATGAGGGGTCTCTCAACAAGAATGTGCTGGAGAAGATTTTTTGTCAATGGGGCCAGCCATGCTGTGACCTATTGCATCTCCCCTAAACAAGTGTAGCACGTTCTTTTCCCTAATTCCCCAGCGGGAGGAGTCACCAAGAGATGGTGTCCAGCACAATTGGCCTCCTGATCATAGGATGTTACTAGGCTATTGGCCCTGAGGACCTAACAAGCCTAGCTACTTGGGCTAATCCTCATACCTTTATTACTCCTTACAGACTGAACCTGGTCTCAAGGGGAAGAGCAACCTTTGGCTCAATTGTGTTCAGGAATATCCTTCCTTAGAGTCCTCCCGGGATTTCAGGTGGCTGGGGACTCTGTCCCAGTTGTTGAGGAATAAATGAACATGGACAACATCAGATAAAGAAGTTATGTACTCATCATAATGTTCTATCTGTGTTGTCCATTTTTCATTTTTCCTCAACTTCCCTCCCACCAACCCCCTACCTTTGAACTAATGACTTTGGAAGAACAAGACCTTATAAGGGAACCAATGTTCCTTATGTTGAGCTCCAGATATGGATTTGTGTTAATATGCTGCTAATATTTTTCCTTTATGCTATAAACTAGCAAACAAGATCTGAGGTATGTTAGGGGATAGAGAATTATGGGTAAGGGAGGAGCTTAAGAGTTTCTTAGTGTCCATGAGCTGAAAATAATGGCTGAGTTATTGAGGAGGAATGAAAATGGATGGAATGTTATGGTGAGTACATAACTTCTTTTTATTTTTTATTGTCATGGATCTGATTGTTTTTGCATATTTGTGGTGTACAGTGTTGAGGCAATCTATGAACCTAGGCTCATATCCACTATACACAACTAGTGGCAGAATCTTCACTGACCTTTGTCTTTTGCATCACAACACCCATAGATGTCCTAGCACCAAACAGCTCATGAGTTACTAAGAAATGTGTTCAAAGGGTCTTTGATTATGGGCTGTTTTCTACATTCAGTATTATCCACGGATTAGTTCACTGAAGACAGTGGATGACTTATGTGTGAGGTTCCATGAAATTGGTCGATTATGGCCATTATCAACCTCTGTATTGTTGACCCACTTTGGTCAATGATGCAGGTGACTGACAGTTGTAAGAAAGAAAGAATAATCCACACGGAAGGGTCATATGTCCCTATCCTAGGGATTGTGCAATCTCAGAGTTAGTATATTTAGTCAACAAGGGGTGGGGGTGCAGAGGAGCTTGCCCCCTATAAAAACACCATTTTTTCTATTGTATGTTCGGAGAACAGGTGCAGGAGCTTGTCAGTGTTACTCACAATCTTACTGTGTCAAAGTTAACTACACTGACATAACACTAAATTGACCTTTCCTGCTAATGTGTGTGTGTGTGTGTGTGTGTGTGTGTGTGTGTGTGTGTGTGTGTGTGTGTGTGTATCTATAAATCTATACCTATTATATATATATATATATATATATATATATATATATATATATATATATATATATATATATATATATATATATATATATATATAGGTCTACTTCTGTTGTTTGAAAACACACTTTTTTGAACAACTGAAAGCCGAGACCCACTTCAGCAAAAGTGGACTTTCGCGTAAATCAGTTGACGGAAGCACGGCACAGTGGGGATAAGGAAATATACCTTTTTACCCACTGTAGTGCGATCTTGGAGTTAGTACATGTAAGTAGCGGAGGTGTGTCCGGTAAAGTGAAACACAATTTTGCAGGAGGGCAAGCCCCCCATTACCCCCTCATATGGGCAGCTGCACCCCCACACCCCAGCTAGTTGTATATACTAACTCTTAACATCGTACTACAGTGAGGGAAAGGGTATATTTCCCTATCCCCACTGTACCATGATTCAGTTAACTGATTTACGCAAAAGTGCACTTTCACTGAAGTGGGTCTCAGCTTTCTGTTGTTCGAAAAAGTGTTTTTTCGAACAACAGTAGACCCATATACGCACACACACACACACACACATATATATAAAACATCTATGTGTGTGTGTGTGTGTGTGTGTGTGTGTGTGTGTGTGTATGTATATATGTATATATATGGGTCCCCTACAGAATTTCAAAGCTTAAAACTTCGAAATTCATATGATCGAATACCTGAATGGAGATCGGCATACAGCACAGAATGGGAGATTTTCCTTTTTCTCGCTGTAGTGCGATCTTGGAGTTGGTATATTTATATAGCAGGGGGTGTGGGGGGTGCAGGGGGGCTTGCCCCCCTACAAAAACATGTTTTTTTGATGTGTTGACAACTTTTTTGGAGGGGGAGGTCTTACTTTCGAGATTCCAAGATCTCGAGATTCTGAACTCAATATTCTGAAACTCGAGCTTGTGGTATTTCGAAATTAAGAAGTCAACCTATATATATATATATATATATATATATATATAATGTGTGTGTGTTTCAAAATTTTTTTTTTTCGAATATGGTGTTTATGTATATAGTATGACTTTGTAACTACTGTTCTCTCATTTATTTTTTGTCTTAAATTTTTACTTTTTTCTCTTACAAGTGTGCATTATAAATTTTTTTTTTTTAAATGTTACTGTGGAGCTTTTCTCCCCGGGCCTCTGCTGAAAATGGAAATATATCCAGTTGGACTAGCCCGGTTAACAAATGTAAAATAAATAAAAAAAAAATATATATATATATATATATATATATATATATATATATATATATATATAATTTTGTATCACTTTGTAGAAGGTAGTTTTGACTGAAAGAAAAAAAAATAGGACAAATAACTAAACATACTTTTGATTGAACAACCATTTGATCGAAAACATACACATAATATATACCATAAAAAAGCTTTTGGCAGGGGGACAACTCTACTCCCAAGTGAGGGACTCTGCTGCTATAGCCCCTTTAATTATATAGTCTGATTCACAGTTGCAGAGAAAATAAAAAAAAATCCACATAAAAGTGAATCAGTGCTGGCACACAAACTCAGTCATCTATAAAGCTTGAGGGATATAATGATGCTGGCCATTGCCAATCCACACAAAATCTTCTAAATTACATCTCTTAACAACTGCAGTTCTTGACTACATGGATTTTAAATTCAAAGTATGTTCAGTCAAAAGTACATTCAGGCATTCATGCCTACCATTGTTTCTTTCAGTTGAAGCTACCTTCAATGAAATGATACCACAGCCATATATACAATTATGCACTTTGTTGTAACTCTGTCACAAACCTGACAGCAATCTGTTAAAAATTCCAGCACATTTCACTAATGTAATATATTTGATGAACATTATACAACTTTCCTTTTTATTTATTTACTTATTTATTGATACTTGATTACCGGGATAGTCCACTGGGCTGTAAAAGCTTGTTTTCAGTAGAGAACGGGGAAGAAAAGCTCCAAGTACATGTAACAATCTTGAACAATTAAAATAAATTGTACAGGCAAGCTAACTTCCAGAGGTTCAATTTACATACAATTGTGTATACATACATACGTGCAAAACTTATGCAGATGAATAATAAACAACTTGGAAAATTAACATAATACATTAGTGTCTGGATATTTACAATTGCTTGGAAGTGGAAGTGGAGATAACAGGGAATTAGGCACTCCAAACTGTAAATACAGATAAAATTCAGTGCAAAATGGAGTTGAGGAATAAGATGGTCAGGCATATGGTACAATTAGAAGCACGTGAGTAGTATGTAAAGGGTGTGAGAGGAGCTAAGGAAGTAGAAGATGTCAGGACTTAAAGGAAGGAGGTGTAGAGCAGTTACAGCTCCAAATGGAAGAGAGGTAGTTATGTAAGGAAGTTTTAAAAGATGCAAGGTTATGGTTGGTTCTATTATAGGAAGAGAGTTCCAGATCCTGGCTAGAAAATAAGACTATAGGAGTTGGCCTGCTGATAGGTTTGGTTTGTGAATTTGTAGAAGATGTTGGTTTTCAGATCTAAATGATCTTTTGTGTGGGTAGTTACTGAATAGTGAGGAGAGGGCAGGACATAGTGACGGTTTGTTTACAATGTTGTGTGCTGTAGTTAGTTGTATGTAGGAGAGATAGTGTGGAAGTTTGAGCCAGTTAAAAGAGTGTAATGCTGTACAGTGGTGGGTAGACTATGAGGCATTAGTAGCGAATATAGCAATTTTGTTGTAACAAGTTTCTAGTTTTGATTTTAGGGTAGAGAGAAAGTTGTGAGTAATGGAGCACCATAGGTTAGAGAAGGTAGTAGATAAGTGATGGCGAGGGTCATTTTACTAGTAGGGCTAAGAAAGTGTTTGTGACTATACATCAAGCCCAGTTTTTGGTGAGTTTTGTAATGCTGTGTTGAACATGTAGATCAAATTTTAGGTGTCATCTATTATAACCCTTAGTAATTTAGTGTGGGAGATTATTCAACTGGTGTTTTGTTGTGGGAGAGTACAGAAAATTGGTCTTTATTTAAGAGGGTATTTTTCTTAGGGGTAATAACAAATATCTTGGTTTTGTTAGTCTGAGTAGAAAATGGTTTTTAGTAAGCCAGGTTTCAAAGGAGGAAAACGCAAGTTGAGCAATATGCTGGAGCTTGGGAATGGATTCAGTGGAGCAAATGATAGTTGAATCATCTGCATACTGAATATGAGAGCCATGGGTGAGCGATAAGTGTAAATTATTGATGAAGATACTGAATAGTAGGTGTCCCAATATAGACCCCTGGGGAGCACTGGTAGGGTTGGGGAGATAAGAAGAGAGGGAGGAATTACATCTAACTGCTTGTTGCCTGTTAGATAGATAGCTTGTAAACCAATTAAGTGACGGGAGGGAGAGTCCAGTTTGTGAGAGTTGATTTAGAAGCAGAGGATGCAAAATGGTATCGAAGGCTTTTGAAATGTCTAAGAATGTGGATGATACAAATTTACCAGAGTCCCTAGCCTTAATGATTCTTTTGTTTCTTTGCAGCAAAATAGGATCTACAAGCAACTTAAGATCTATATAGCACATCTGAAAAAATACTCAGACAAGTGCCAGCATAGAGGTTTTAAACCTGCTTCAGCAGTTCAGTAAAATAAGGCAGAGACAAAGTTGTTACTCAGTATCTCCCTCAGCTCTGGAATGACTATTCATGCAGATAAAGCTGTATATTACACCAGCAGTCCCCAACCACCAGGCCATGGATCATTTGGTACTAGGCCACATATAAAGAATAAAAAACCTTTTATGTTGGGTGCCCGACTGTTCCGAAAAAAGTGTATGTGTGTGTACATGTATGTCTATGAGTACGTTTATGTTTCTGTCTGCATGTGTGAGTGAATGCATGAATGAAAGCAGAAGAGACTGTGTGTGAGATCAAGAGACTGAGAGCAATCTTGTGTGAGTAAATGTGTGTTTGAAAGTGGAGGAGACTGTGTGTGAGAGATTGAGAGAGAGTAAGAGCGATCTTGGGTGAGTGAATGCATGTATGAAAGTAGAGAAGACTGTGTGTGTGAGATCGAGAGACAATGGGAGAGATCTTGTGTGAGTAAATGCATGTATGAAAGCAGAATGCATGTGTGTGTGAAGGTAGAGACTGTGTATGTGTGTATGAGAGAGAGAGAGTGAACAATGAGATTGATTGAGCCGTTATATGTGAAGTTGTTCTATCTCGCCTTCATTCTTACTGATGGGTTCAGAGCCGATCCTCGGCTCAGACTTGGCCAAAATGCAAAAGCGCGAGGTCTTCAACCAGTTAGTGGCCTACTCCCTATCCCATGATGCACTGGTGCTTCCCTCAGATCTCGTTTGCCACTGCAACAGACTGTGTGTTTCACCAGCTCTGGCAAGTGAAATTTAAGTATATTTCTTGTTATTAAACTCTGTTCATTTTTTTTCTTTCAAATTTAGCTAGTAGTATGCTTGTTTGTTTGTTTAATTGAACTGTGAGGCTGCCCACTAAAGTGTGCTAGCCTGTGTAACTAATTTATCACTTTCTCTGCATTTTCTGTGTATTTCTGCAAAAAAAAACAAAAAAATAATCCTTGTTTTCCCGCCTTTTTCGACTAGTTTAGACCAGTATACAGGCATTGCTGTATTCTGGGCTGTGGTGCAGTTCCTGTGTTGTCCATTACCTTACTTGGATAAAAGGAAGTTTCTTTGCTCACCAGTGGGAGTGGGGAGCCTTGAGCAGCCTACCTGTCCTTGGAGGGAAGTGACCTCAGCACAAGAAGCTGTTAGTAATTGGTTGTTTGGGACCATTCCTAGCTCTTTTGTAGTTCACTGCTTAAAATCTGCCTCTGGGCGTTTTTTTCTGGCTATACTACTCAGACAAGCTCCATGTGGGTTTACAGAGTGGTCCTAGCAGCAAGGAACTCGAAAAAGCGACTACTTTCTGGATTTAAGTATCTTTGCTTTTTTTTTCACTGAAAATAGCTTCTGCTGCTTACTTTAAACTAGCCTGACCTGTTTTTTTACTGATTACTGCATTTATTTTAAAAATTGCACTTAAAGTTACATTTAGTCGAATTTAGTCGAAAGTTTGCTTGTTTGTTTAATTGAACTGTGAGGCTGCCCACTAAAGTGTGCTAGCCTGTGTAACTAATTTATCACTGTCTCTGCATTTTATGTGTATTTCTGCAAAAAAACCCCAAAAAAAACAAAAAAATAATCCTTGTTTTCCCACCTTTTTCGACTAGTTTAGACCAGTATACAGGCATTGCTGTATTCTGGGCTGTGGTGTAGTTCCTGTGTTGTCCATTACCTTACTTGGATAAAAGGAAGTTTCTTTGCTCACCAGTGGGAGTGGGGAGCCTTGAGCAGCCTACCTATCCTTGGGGGAAGTGACCTCAGCACAAGAAGCTGTTAGTAATTGGTTGTTTGAGACCATTCCTAGCTCTTTTGTAGTTCACTGCTTAAAATCTGCCTCTGTCGTTTTTTTTTTCTGGCTATACTACCAAGCTCCACGTGGGTTTACAGAGTGGTCCTAGCAGCAAGGAACTCGAAAAGTGACTACTTTCTGGATTTAAGTATCTTTGCTTTTTCACTGAAAATAGCTTCTGCTGCTTACTTTAAACTAGCCTGAACTGTTTTTTTACTGATTACTGCATTTATTTAAAAAATTGCACTTAAAGTTACATTTAGTCAAATTTAGTTGAAAGTTTGCTTGTTTGTTTAATTGAACTGTGGAGGCTGCCCACTAAAGTGTGCTAGCCTGTGTAACTAATTTATCACTGTCTCTGCATTTTCTGTGTATTTCTGCAAAAAAAAAAAACAAAAAATAATCCTTGTTTTCCGCCTTTTTCGACTAGTTTAGACCAGTATACAGGCATTGCTGTATTCTGGGCTGTGGTGTAGTTCCTGTGTTGTCCATTACCTTACTTGGATAAAAGGAAGTTTCTTTGCTCACCAGTGGGAGTGGGGAGCCTTGAGCAGCCTACCTGTCCTTGGGGGAAGTGACCTCAGCACAAGAAGCTGTTAGTAATTGGTTGTTTGGGACCATTCCTAGCTCTTTTGTAGTTCACTGCTTAAAATCCGCCTCTGGGCGTTTTTTTCTGGCTATAATGCTCAGACAAGCTCCACGTGGGTTTACAGAGTGGTCCTAGCAGCAAGGAACTCGAAAAAGCGACTACTTTCTGGATTTAAGTATCTTTGCTTTTTTTTTTCACTGAAAATAGCTTCTGCTGCTTACTTTAAACTAGCCTGAACTGTTTTTTACTGATTACTGCATTTATTTTAAAAATTGCACTTAAAGTTACATTTAGTCGAAAGTTTGCTTGTTTGTTTGTTTAATTGAACTGTGGAGGCTGCCCACTAAAGTGTGCTAGCCTGTGTAACTAATTTATCACTGTCTCTGCATTTTCTGTGTATTTCTGCAAAAAAACAAAAACAAAAAATAATCCTTGTTTTCCGCCTTTTTGACTAGTTTAGACCAGTATACAGGCATTGCTGTATTCTGGGCTGTGGTGTAGTTCCTGTGTTGTCTATTACCTTACTTGGATAAAAGGAAGTTTCTTTGCTCACCAGTGGGAGTGGGGAGCCTTGAGCAGCCTACCTATCCTTGGGAAGTGACCTCAGCACAAGAAGCTGTTAGTAATTGGTTGTTTGGGACCATTCCTAGCTCTTTTGTAGTTCACTGCTTAAAATCCGCCTCTTTTTCTGGCTATACTGCTCAGACAAGCTCCACGTGGGTTTACAGAGTGGTCCTAGCAGCAAGGAACTCGAAAAAGCGACTACTTTCTGGATTTAAGTATCTTTGCTTTTTTTCACTGAAAATAGCTTCTGCTGCTTACTTTAAACTAGCCTGAACTGTTTTTTTTACTGATTACTGCATTTATTTTAAAAATTGCACTTAAAGTTACATTTAGTCGAAAGTTTGCTTGTTTGTTTGTTTAATTGAACTGTGGATGCTGCCCACTAATGTGTGCTAGCCTGTGTAACTAATTTATCACTGTCTCTGCATTTTCTGTGTATTTCTGCAAAAAAACAAAAAAAACAAAAAAAAATCCTTGTTTTCCCGCCTTTTTCGACTAGTTTAGACCAGTATACAGGCATTGCTGTATTCTGGGCTGTGGTGTAGTTCCTGTGTTGTCTATTACCTTACTTGGATAAAAGGAAGTTTCTTTGCTCACCAGTGGGAGTGGGGAGCCTTGAGCAGCCTACCTATCCTTGGGGGAAGTGACCTCAGCACAAGAAGCTGTTAGTAATTGGTTGTTTGGGACCATTCCTAGCTCTTTTGTAGTTCACTGCTTAAAATCCGCCTTTGCATGGCTTTTATGCTGTGCACATAGCGTGGCCGGTTAAACAAGGTTAAACTTTTTCTGGCTCGCCAAGTCTGCTCTTCAATTTTTCCCTTAGAACTGTTCTACTTGCAATCTAAACAGCCTATACTCTATCTGAAAAGCTCAGCACTTGCTCCTAAAGCATTTTGTATACAGGTAAAGCACTCTTAAACAAACGAAAAGTACTTCATTCACCTAAATTCTGTTGAGTACCCATTTCCCTATAGGTCCTTTCTGACTCAGTTACACAGCAATCTTTTTCACTATTTCTAGCATGTCAAGGGTCAGTTGCTAGCGTCCTCTCCTGTTCAGCTGGTGAATCTGGGAATCTTGAGGCAATGTTACAATTGCCTCATGTACACAGACAACCCTCTCCTCCTCCCAACAAATACAAATATATGCGAGAGATGCAACTATATAGCCAAACTGGAGGCTGAGCTCTCTCAATTCAGTACTGGCAAGACCAGTCAGGAGGAGAAGGCAACCACGCACACCACAAACCCAGTCTCACATAGAACTATCACAACTGCAAACCAAACACATAAACACACAAAAACATACTCGGCGGCGCTGATTAAAAATCTACCAAAACAACAGAGGCCTCCAAAGCAGACACCCAAGCAACCACCACCTCAAGACATAGCAAATGCAACACATAGTTCGCAAAGTCAGTGTGCTAAATAGTCACAGCCCTTAAGGCCAAACAACATGCCAGACACACTTGTAATAGGTGACTCCATAGTCAGGCACACTGACGTCCAGCTCACCAGACTGAACAAGGAGAGGGTCACAGTAAGCTGCCTGTCGGGAGCTAGAATCCGCCACATAACACAAGCACTCAGGTCACTCCACAGCAAGTACAAATATGACTCAGTCATTGTACATGCAGGTGTAAACGACCTGAGACGTACCTCCCTGGACTACATGAAAAGAGACATAGAGGAGCTCTCTGATTATGTAGCCCAGGCCGGTATGACCCTGACCCTGAGCAGCATCTTACCCTCACCAAGAATGATGCCACAGTACAAAGACAAAATGATCAGTTTTAACAATTGGCTTAATTACTGGTGTCATTCTAAGGGGATCCAGTGTCTGTCTGCTTGGGATGACATGCTTGACAAGCCACGCTGCTTCACAAGGGATGGTTTGCACCTGTCACCCCTGGGCTTCCGGATATTGGCCAAGGCTCTTGCCACCCCATAGTGCCTTTTTAGGCAAGGCTCAAATGACAAACCTACCTCCCTAGAAAACACAAGTGGAAAAAAACTAAGGGTAATGCTGCTCAATGCCAGAAGTCTAAACCTCAAGATGCACGCCCTCGAAGCCCTTCTCAGTATGGAGAACATCGATGTCTGTGCAGTGACTGAAACCTGGTTCAAGGCTCCTGAGAGCACCCCAGCACTATCAGGTTTTACCTCATATCATGCTTTCCGGCCCCAAAACTTAGACAGAACCACAAAAGGAGGGGGAGTATCCATTTTCATCAAAGATACCCACACCTCCAGGTTAGTGGCAACGCATGAAGCATCGGAGACTATCCAGGTGCAACTAACCATAGGCAAAACTGCCTTGCAGTTTGTAGCATGCTATAGACCACCCTCTCAAACTCAGGAACCCCACACAGCCTTCCTGAAGACACTGGAGAGTATGAATGTCTCTCCAAATACCATCATTTTGGGAGACTTCAACTACCCAAACATAGACTGGGAACATTAC
>NC_056732.1:301320923-301363423 GCF_019279795.1 Protopterus annectens | reverse complement strand
GAGTCCATTTTTCCATCCCTACCAGACCTTCCCCCAAAGGTCAGAAGGGAGGGAAGATTTGGTGCCATAAAACTCAAGGAGCTTTCCAAGACACATGTAGTGAACCCCCCTCTAGAGGCAGAGGAGGGGGTAATAATGGAAGACACCATCAACACAGCAGAGGGGGGTCCGCAGAATCAGGGCGATAGAGATCAGTTCTTTGGGAAGCCCTATCAGTGCTCCTGAAGGAGGCCCACCTCTCCATCTCTGGAGGCAGTTGTGGGATGCTTATCTTTGTACCCAGATGCATGGCTAAAAATAACAAAAGACTGCTGGGTACAAAGCATCATATCCAGAGGATACTCTATTCCCTTTGCCACCCCCCCCCCCGTAAGAAAAATCTCAAGACATTCCAGCCAGTCACAGGGAACAAGCAACCATAGAGATTCAAAGGTTGCTGGAAAAAAAGAGTCATCCAACCAGTCCCAGCAGACCAGAGAGGATCCAGAACTTACTCAAGGTTCTTTTTAGCTTCAGAGAAAACAGGGGACTGGAGACCCATTTTGGATCTTAGCAGACTGAACAAATCTGTCAAAAAGACAAAGTTCTGGATGGTCATACTACAGTCGATACTTCCTTTTCTAGGAAAAGACAATTGGATGTGCTCGACAGATCTTCAGGATGCATACTACCACATCAAAATGGCCAGGCCATCCAGAGATAATCTGCCCTTTCGGCTGGGGGCCAGTCACTACCAGTTTTGACGTCTGCCCTTTGGTCTCACTACAGCCCCAAGAGTGTTCACCAAATGCATGGCAGTAGTCACGGCTCACCTGAGATGTTTAGGATTCCAGGTGTTTCCATACCTAGATAACTGGCTTCTCACTACCACCAGCAGGCATCAACTCATACAAGCAAGGGACACAACTTTGAACCTCTGCAGTCAGTTGGTGATTACCATAAATTCAGAAAAATCTGCCTTGCCACCATCGAAACATACCATTTTTATAGGAGCAGATCTAGAAACCCTTAACATGACCTTAAAACTTCCACCAGAAAGGGTTTGTGTTCTACGAAAACAGGTCCTAAACCTTCTCTCAGAAGAAAAAGCCCCAGCTTCAATGGTGCTCAAATTGTTGGGGACAATGGCGGCAGCAATCATTGTGATTCCTTTAGGTTGAATGCATATGCATATACTGCAATGGCTCCTGTTCACGCAATTGTCCTTTTAAGAACTTCCAATGTCACATCAAATTGTAATAATGAACTCATGCAAGAAGGACCTTCGGTAGTGGCTGACATCTCATCAAGTAACAATTGGTCACCCCTTTGTTCTACCCACTCCTATCGCCACTGTGACCACGGATGCCTCCCTGATAGGGTGGGGGGAGCATTATCAGGGAAGAACAGCCCAAGGCACATTGAAGGAACACAAGGCTCACCTGCATATCAATGTTCTAGAGATGAGAGTGGTACTTCTAGCACTGCAGTCCTTTCAAGACTCTCTTCCTCTAGGGACTATTGCAATACAGACGGACAAGGTGTCAGTGGTCTGGTACATAAACAAACAAGGAGGAACCAGATCTTACCTCCTATGTTGAGAGGCCCTGAGAGTATGGCAGTGGGCAACTTCCACCCAACGCTTTCTGATAGCAAAGCACATCCCGGGGAGGTCCAGTGTGATAGCAGACAAACTGAGCAGACCAATTCTATTGCCTCACGAGTGGTCCCTGAAGAAAGAAGTAGCGGAAAGGATATTCTGCAGATGGGGCCAGCCTTGCTACAATCTCTTTGCATCTCCAACAAACATGAAATGCAGCAGCTATTTTGCCCTAATCCCCCCTACAGGAGATTCCCCAAGGGACGTGCTTGTACACAATTGGCCCACGGGTCTCCTTTATGCCTTTCCACTGATACCCAAAGTTTTACAGAAAGCATCAAATTTGGTTCCCCTTTCTCCAGCCTCATCTATTGGAAAAACCTTGGATCCCAGACCCAGTTCCAGATCTTCCGATTCATTCATCAGGGGCTCTTCATCCTGCACTTCAGTCCCTCAAATTGACAGCTCGGCTGCTCCAATTCCAAATATAGCCAGATTTCAGCATCTCTCAGCTGCAGCTCAGCATATTCTAACATCCTCTCATAAATCATCTACCAGGAAGTTATACCTTAGTAAACGGAAAAGGTTTTTGATATGGGCGTTTCAAAACAATATTGACCCGTATCTGGCTTCAATTTCATCCATTTTTAGAGTTTTTGACTAAACTTTTCAATGAGGGGGCAGCTGCAGCAACCATTAGGGTTCAATTGGCAGCAATTTCTAAATTTCATCTTGGTGATCAGGGGTCTAATATCATGTCACATAGACTCTCTAAAGCCTTTCTCAAGGGTACTGTTCATTTGAGACCACCCATTAAATCTCCAGCTACGCCATGGAATCTAAATTTTGTTCTTTCACGGATCATCCTACCCCCATTTGAGCTAGCCTCATCTTGTGACCTGAATATCTATCATGGAAAATCATATTTCTAGTAGCTCCTATTTCTGCTCAGAGGGTTTCAGAGTTACAGGCCTTGCCCATTAAACCCCCATATTTGATTTTTCATAATGACAGTTTCACTTAGGACAAATGCATTATTTTTACCTAAGGTTTGTTCAGAGGCAAATCTCAACCAGACTATAGAATTACCTGTTTTTTTCCCTAAATATACTAATAAGATGGGACATATGCTGCACAAGCTTGATGTCCACAGGCAGCTTCTATTCTATTTACACAGGACCAAGGACTTTAGAAAATCAGAGCAGCTCTTTGTTTCATTTTCAGATTCAAAGAAAGGTGCTCCAGTGGTAAAAAACACCTTATCAAAATGGTTATCAGATTGCATCTCCTTTACATACAGTTTTGTCCATACGCCATTGCATCAAAAAGTAAAGGCCCACTAATCTAGAGCTGTCTCCATATCTTCAGCCTTTTTGGCCAAACTACCAATATATTCCATTTCTGCAGCAGCCACGTGGTCTAGGCCTCATACCTTTATCACTCATTACAAAGTAGATAGGGCTTCCAGGGACAGGACCTCCTTTAGTTCTACTGTCCTAAGGAATATACTCCCGTGAGCCACCCAAGAAAGATGGTGCTTGGGATGCTAAACCATCAGTAAGAATGAAGGTGAGATAGAACAACTTCACATAAAGAAGTTATGTACTCACCATAACGTTCCATGTGACTTGTTTATCTCGCCTTCATTCTTACGTCCCACCCTCTCAATCCCCTTCCAATTTTTTCTTGGGGACCGATAAGTTGGATAAGTCATGGCTGTATTGGTCTTTGGTTTATTCTTGATAATACTATTAAAATTTTTTTCTACTTACATTAGTTGGCAGCAAACAAGATCTGATGGAAGCACCAGTGCATCATGGGATAGGGAGTAAGCCACAAGCTGGTTGAAGACCTCAAACTTTTGCATTTTGGCCGAGTTGGAGCCAAGGATCGGCTCCAAACCCATCAGTAAGAATGAAGGTGAGATGAACAGCTCACATGGAACGTTATGGTGAGTACATAACTTCTTTTTTATACTCATTAAGCAGCACTTTTACTGTTTAGCAAATGTAAAATAAAAATAAATGAAACTGAAAAAAGTGCGTGTGTGAGTGTGCTTGTGTGCATGCGTGTGTGAGAGAGAGAGAAGAGTAAGAGCAATCCCTGGCAGCAGCAGCATCAGTTAAGAGGTTTACGTACCTCTTGACCATACCTCTCAACCTCTCTGCACAAGAAATCTGGACAGAGCCACAAATAATGGGGGACTAACAACCAAAAATAAGGACAGATTTTAAATATTGGTTTTATAAGCTTAGAAAGTTGCTAGAACAACAGGGTTTCCATTAGCATGTATTATCTGAACCATATGAAGTCTAAAACTCAAATACCTGCAATTATAGAATGATTTCAATCCCCAATCATTTGCCAGAAAACTACACATTTTATGAGGATGGGACCAAACATATGAGCTAAAAATCTGGACATTCTGTAAAAATCTGGACAGTTGAAAGGTATGTTTTGTTGTCTCTTAGCTTAAGATATCTCTATAAACCTAAAATTAACAGGAGACAAAGGCTCAAGATAGGAACATATTTTACTTGATTATTAGGATTTGTGTTAACATACATTTTCTGAAACAGAGGTGTGTGTGAGAGAGTGACTAAGAGTGACAGTAAAGAGGTTTGCACACCTCTGGACCTTTCAGCTGACGAAACGTGCATAAACCCTAAAATAAAGAGGGAACAAAGGCTCAAAAATAGGAACAGATTTTAATTACTAGGGTTGCTACCTATCTGTTTTTTTTTCCAGACTATCTGGAAATCAAATTGATTCTCCGGTAGTCCGGAAAACACTGTACAAACTCTGATATTCTATTTCAAAAAAGGAAACAGACTATCGGAGTTTGTTAAATTAGCTGATTTACTACGCTTTTTTATAGAAAAGCTTAGTAAATCGGTTGAAAGCAGGCATCAGGAACAGAAAAAGAGGGCATTCCCGTCTGCTGATGTCATAGTGACATCACAAAATGGGTGGAATGTGGGCGGGAAGGGGCAGGAATGGGCAAGATATGGGTGATGCGAAGATGGTGCCTTACTCCGGTTTTAGCCACAAAGAAAGGTGGCAACCCTATTGTTTGCTGCTCTTATAAAATTGCAAACTTGCTTAAATAAAAGTATTTATGTTAGTATGAATTTTCTGAAGGAAATAATGGTCTGAAATGCAAATGTATGCAATTATTTACTAACTTCACTCTCCAATGACTGAACGTTTTAGGAGTAGGGGACCAAAAAGTAAAGTAAATGCCTGGATATTTTAAGTGTTATATTTTGGATATAAAATGCTTTCTCCAACACCATTAACATATACTACAACAAGTTTAAAACATTAGGTGAAGCAGTTATTTTACATCAAAAAAATATCAAAAAATAATATAATACTTAAAAAAATAAATAAGTACAACACAACAATTTTACAGCAAGACCATTCTCTAAGTGCAATAATGCCCTCCAGGGTGTGTGTTAATGTGCAATTAAGGCCTGTGGTGCCGGGTCTCATACCACCCCTGTCGGGCATTAATTACACATTAACACACACCCTGGAGAGCATTATTGCTTGCATATTGTAGGCGTGCAATGGCCGGTCCCTAGAGATTTGTCTTACATGAAACCGATCCATGGTGCAAAAAAGGTTGGAGACCACTGTGTTACACTATTTTCCTTCAAATGGAACCTCTTCAATTGGATGGGTATTCATAAAATCAGCCTGGTCTTCATTAGCCTAACATATCTTGAGAGGGGAGGTACAGTCTAGGGAGGAAACTGGCAAGAAGTAGTGATCATAAGATTCAGTAGCCTTGATCTTTCTCTGATAAAATAACAAGTATTGCTACTACCTAATAAAACTGTTACACTACTGTGGGGACTATACCCTATAGATTCTACCCAGAATATGTTCACTTCCTAGTGTTGTTCTGACCCTGTTGGCATGCAATAATAAACCAAAATCATGATGCTGGAAAAATCATGTCCTCTAAAATGACAAATACATAGTGCAAACTTTATTCATTAGGTAGTCTTCTACTGCAAAATCTAAATATAAAAATCTAACCATCTACTTCCATGACTTGCCTGGAAATTTGTAAATTGTAAACCTGGAAATACAGTACATATCAGCTATCTCTTATATAGTGAATTATCTTCATTGACACTGATAATGCCACTGCAAAAAGAAAATTATATTTTTGAACATTTTTGGTTAGAATTCTAGTGCAGTACACTGATCAAAGTTCACACAGGTTTTGAGTGTTCTCTTCATGAGTGACAGGAGATTAGGGTATGGTGTCATTGATGGACATCATACAAATAGCTCTCAATGAACAAAGCCAGAACTAACTGGGGAAAATTGTAAATTTTATTCTAATGCACTGTAAAAGAAAAAAAAAAAAATAGGTTTTGCATCAACATACATTTGCTGAACAATAAGATATATATTTGCTAGATTGCCAACTGGCTAACAGACAGGATGCAGAAAATCAAAATAAAGAAAGTTACTGCAATAAAAAGACCAGTCACCAGTGGAGTCCATAAGGGTTCTGTGCTGAGATCGCTCCTATTTGGCATATACTTTTCTGAAGTCAAAGCCAATACCAAATGGCTCCGACTGACCAAGTTTGCAGATGACTGCAAGCTAGGAGCAGTCATTGAATCTCCAAATGACTTAGCCATCCTGCAGGAAGGTTTGTCCTTAATAACTGGTGCCACATGCATGGACTGAAACTAAATGCCAAAAATGCATTGTATCATTTGGGAAGTCTCTACTACCAGGTAACTACCACATTGACAACACGCCCCTAAGAGTTGACTCATTTGTTCAGTAGTTTGGGAACTTATGTGGACAGTGACCTAACTTTTGACTAACATGTCCATTGTTGTAAGAAAGTCCTTCTATATCACACAGCTTATAAACAATGAGATTGTGTCTAGATCAGAGATGCCATTGCCCCACCCTTATTACTCAGGCCTCATTAGGCCAATAATTGCATATAATTGCATATAATGTTCCCTTTGCATGTATCTGTCCAGACATATGCAACAACTGGAATGCATATAGAGATACCGTGCTAAAATTATGCAAGGCCTAAACAATATGTCCTGCACTGACCAGCTTAAAGCCCTTTCACTATACTAGGTATCTGACAGACTGCTAAGAGGTGACCTGTGTCTGGCATGCATGGCATCCTCTGACCCAATGCTAATGGATTTACTACACATCAGCAAGTCAAATGACATCAGAAATACTCAGTCTGGAGATCTAAACCTCTTCTGCAACATCAACAGAAATATTTGGAGGAACAGGTATATCTGACAGAGGATACTGCTGCTCTGGAACAGACTAACTATCCACATAAAACAAAGTTCATCCGTGTCCATATTCAAGCGCAACTTACATCTGTGTACTGCCCCCTGTACTAATAATGGTAAGAGGCAGCACCTAATGCTTTATCCCATGCCAGGGTACTCTCAAGTTATCTGTGGTATGAGCCCAGTTATTCTCATTAGGAGTAATATATAATTATTGACCATGGAATGGTTAAGGCCACTCTCAAACCAAATGGGATAGGTTAATTTGAGCACAAAAGGGAACATTTGCTTGGCTTATAATGGATCACAAGGGCAGCTAGCCTAGTACGTACCTATTAATCTTTAAAAAAATGGCAGATATAATAATAACTTTTATGAGTGATAGGGCAAACTATGACACAAAATTGGGGACAAATGAGAGGTTTGAATAGTACTAATATTTTAAAAAGTGTCTCACTTCTTTGTTTTAGTGGTACTGCAAATCTTGTATGCAGTGAGCCTGTACAACTCCACCAATGGCACAGTTTGGAGTAGCTGCAAATGTAGCTTCTGGATAATTGATTTAAAGAGAAATATGATTTCTATTACTGTCATACAGCTACGCTGTAATGTTTTGGTTGTCACTATATGAATTGCTCACAATAGTGTATGTGTCAGAGTGGTGATATTACTCGTGTGTGTGTGTGTGTGTGTGTGTGTGTGTGTGTGTGTGTGTGTGTGTGTATTACCCTGGATCTGCTTGTATATATGTACATGCACACTTAGAAACACAGGATTTTTTCGGACCAGCCATACATACAGTCTTTACAAAGAAATTGATTTTACTTCTTTGCTAAAATAAATTTTGGTGAAACTTCAAAATAGCCACAGATACCCCCCCCCCCCGCCCCAGATTTAGATGGGTAGTAAGGTTGTCCTTCTGTTACTAATGCTCCCTTGACAGACATAAAGGGTGTGTGCATTATCAGGAGTGGGTGTGCATTTTAGGCTGTGGGTAGGTTTTGCTACTGCACATCTTGGAGGATACTACACTACAACTTAACCCATTTATGCAGGGTTGTCTGGGTCAAATTTAGTCCTTAAAAAGTATTACACTAAAATTGTTATTTATAGTACCCCATCAAAGTTCATGTAATTGAGAAGTAAATTATTTTATTTATTTATACTTTGTTGACCAGGTTAGTCTCATTAGGCTACTTGTCTCTCTCCAGGGGAGACCCAAGGTGGCATTTATACTTTTAGGGGAAATTTGGTCAGGGCATTAGGGAACTTCTCCTACTCTTTTAAATAGGTGCTGTGGGATCTATTACATCCACTTGTGCTACCAAAACTCAAGCAGATAGGACCCTGGTTTAATATCTCATCTGAAGAATGACACACTCAGGAGTGCAGCAGCACCCTCATGCTGCACTACAGTATCAGCAATCCATCTACTTGGTATGGGAATAGTACCCACGGCCTTCTGTACCAAAGGCAAGTGTACTACCTGTTGTGCCACTCACACTGACACACACACACGCACAATATATATATATATATATATATATATATATATATATATAGAGAGAGAGAGAGAGAGAGAGAGATACACACACATGCATACATGCAGATATGTACACATATATACATATAATATATACACACACATATGAGTGTGTGTGTGTGTGTGTGTATATATATATATATATATATATATATATATATATATATATATGCAGAGAGAGAGAAAGAGACGGATGTATAATATATAGATAGATAGATAGATAGCTACAGCCAAGCAAAAGTCTTCATTATGTACTACCTTAAATGTCCTGCAGTGGAGGTCCATGGGATATATGCAAATGACCCCTTGGAGCCATACCAGTGTTTCAGCTACATGGCTTCTAAATGCCCTTGACAGTCAAAGAAAAGGATGACATTACAGTTCCCTTTGAATTAGATGCATCCCTAAGTTCATAGTGAACCTTGCATTTCCTAAATTCAAGTTTGAAGGACTTATTTACTAGTTTTAAATCCCTTTTCTTATGATGAAGTGTACATGTTTCAGAGATGGTCAAGAGCTTTTTCCTTCTTTTCAGAGTTGGTTGATGTAGTAATTTCAGCATATAGGTTTAGTTTTAAAGTCACCATTATTTTATGCTGGGCTGGTTAAGATGTCTCAGTACATGTATTCAAGAGGAAGTGAACTTCAGAGAAATAGGCAGCACCCTGGGGAATAAGGTTTGCTGGGTAGCTATGCTATTGGTGAATTTTAGTAAGATTAGATAAGAGTAACCAGTTGGTTTTGAAGTAATCTCTGAATGTAGGAGTTATTCAGGATGCAAATAGGTTTTCAGGGAGAAGTTCATTGTGAAGAGGACATCAATAGTGCAGCTGAGAACTGCTTGAGCTGTAAACTATGAAAAAAAAATCCTTCTGTGGGTAGGGAAGATGGATCACAATAAAAGTAATTATAAGGCTGTCTGTCAGTAGTTGTCACAGCAGATGTTCATCTCCTTATCCTGAACACTGTTTCTATTCCCACTGACACTTGTTGCATTTTGTGATGTTGTTCTTTCAGGTAATATGACCACATCCTTGTAGGACAGTTGGTGTCCAACTTGGACTGAGTACTGGATTTATGTTGTATATTCTGCATTTTTACTCTTTTTTTCCCCCAAGTAGTTTAACACTTACAGAGAGGGGGTGCCAAACAAAAATAACTTATCCAGGAGGCAAGACAAGAATAAAAAGGCTACTTACATGAACATGTCTTCTGATGACAGCAAGAGAAGGTACTCCTTTAAAACTATTTTAAGCAGTATCATTGTCAGTTTTTATACAGAAAAGAACTCATTCAAAGAGTGGGGAGGTAGTCTTAGCATTACACATGTTAGTGATCAGTATGTGCACAGCTGTTTGGTACAATACAGTAATTGCATCTAAAACTACTACACAGGGTGCAAAAGAAATGCATAAGAATGGTGAGAGGATTTGGGAGGAGGGGTTACAAGTAGTGGACAGGGGAAATGGGTTTAATCTGTCTTGAGAAGAGGATGGGGCAATACATAGGTACATAGATTCATAGATTAGTATTAGGTTAACTGCCATTGTGGGCCATTTAAGCCTAGCCAATTATCCCATGTAAGAATCTAACCCTGCACCTTGTGTCTGTAAGTTAAATACCTTAACTATTATGCCAACCTCCCACCCCTTGGGCTCAACAGTTTCAAACTCGCTTATCTACTGCTCACAGGCCAATGCCTTAACATTACACCATGAGAACACACCCTAAAGGCTACTGAGGGAGAAACACATGCTCCCTACCATATGCTTCATGTGCAGGCTACTGACTGACATACTTGCATGTTCCGTGCCCATATGTTACATGTGATACATGCACTTAACAGCAGGAATCAGTACTGTAATGGATTGGACCACATTCCCCAGGACAGAAAAGCCAACCACTTATTCACCCATAAAAGAGGCATTATTAGCACATGGATCATTAACCACTCCAAAGGTATTCAACCACAGTCAGGGCTTTATCAGTCTAATATGGAGCTGGGCCAAGGATGACGGCTCTTTGCGATGCCAGTAAGTGGAAGGCATCATTTCATCTTAGCTCCACTCAACCAAGTCATGATTCCTTCTCTTTATAAGTACATTGCATCTTGAAACAGCATCAATCAAAATCAAACTGCAGTGGTGGTGCTGCGGTAGCGTTGTCGCCTCACAGTAAGACGTTGTCATGTTCAATTTTCAGCTAGAGCGTCCTCTGTGTGGAGACATGCATGAATGGGCGTACCTTCGTTGAAGGTTGTGCATCAGGGCTGGCAACACGGCACGTAAAAATCTACTGCCAATTATTAGCGGACCGGAGTTCCACTGTGGCGACCCCTAACCGGGAAAAAGCCGAAAGACACAACAACTCAAAATCATGTTAGACTTTCATTTGTCCCATTTTAAAGCCTCATTCTAGGAGTATTTTGGGAACTTTGAAAAAATTCTTCAAGCAAGTAAGATTTAATTTCATCACGAGTTACAACACAATAATACAATTTTAACAAAAGTGCAAAGACTTACGCACTAAGTGTGAACTTGAATTTGAAAGGAGGGCCCTCAAAGAAAGTGGCACAGTTATCATCTGCACCAGTGATGAGGCAGTAAGCTCTTGACTGTTTTATATCCACACTGTTTATCACTTTGCTGTGACCAGAAATTTCACCAACAGATGAAACAGTGTCCCAACGGAATATGGCCCCAAACACTAAGAAAGGGGCATTATGGTAGACTTAATCTCAGCAACTATGACAGAAAGGAAAGAGAAGTTACAACTGAGATCAATAATTTTGTTACAGATGTAAACAAAATCTTCATAGAAATGGTGGCAGATGAAGGGAATATGCTGACCAAAGGGCTTATAGACTGTAACTCAAGTGAAGCTTTTCAGAATGCCTGAGATAGAGATGGTGCAAAGGAGAAGGGACATCAACAATGCAATGTAGCCCCATCAAAATGAAACACTGTAATTAAAAAAGTAGATTTTTTTTTCATTGTCACATAAATGATATTTAAACGAGGCACACAAAGATAGTAAGCTGGTGTGACTCAAGACAGGAAAGAAGATGGAAAAATACAATTGTGCAAAGTAGGTATCACTAAGGGAAATGCAGTAATCAACAAACATGTATCCAGCTCTTCCAGCAGCACAGTTCATTTCACGAGCTGCAAAGAAGGTTGAAAAAAGTACTTTAAAAAGTGATATGAGCTAAATTAACTTTCTTCATGTAGCACAACTTTTGGTGTCGTTTGAAACAGAACAGCAAAGTACCACAAATTGAACCAGTTATCTATATATTGTGCCTAGACCTTCTCTTGTACCAAATGGCATCAAATGTCTGGACAAATGAAGCATATCTTCATACTGCAAAACGTCCTGTGGTGAGCCACTATAACAGAAACAATTTCATTTTAATAACAAAAAGGGAATTTCAGAGAAGCTGTTTTTTAATTATCTGTGACAGCCTGATTGCATTATGTAAATGCAAAGTATTAGCAGATCATTACAAGTTAATCAACTATCAAGACCCAGTACAGCAAGAAACAATGGTATGTAATGATAACAATACCACCTGTCAAATCCGTAACTATATGAACTGTTATCCACCTCCCTTCCAGCACACACACACACACACACACACACACACACACACACACACACACACACACACACACACACACACACACACAATAATGGAGGCTGGTTTCTATATTAAAAATACCAGTTACCTAGCTAGTCGTACCTTATGTACACTCAGTCATGGGTTTGTGCACTTCAAAGGCTCCACACTGACAAGCCATTAAATAACCACACATGGCACCTAGAATACTGTGCTACAGTTAAGAAATAGGTAAGAAACACAGCATCTCACTTCATTATTATTATTTTCTTCACACAGAAGGATGGATATGTCACTGTAATTTTAACTACCTGTGCAACTGTATTAGACAGGATAGCTTGGCTGTAGTTACAAATTTTAGCACCATGGAGAAGTGAATTGAGTTATCCCCTTTTGCCCTCTCACATTTTACAATACTTCTGTACATATTGTTCTGGCATTTATACATGATATGCATACTTATACTATTTCTTGTTTATTTGTGAAATTCAATGTTCTATATTTGAATCAAAGCTGAAGATGAAAACATAGTTAAAGCCATCTGTTTACTTCTTCATTGTTGTTTTTACATACTCTAATTGCTTATTTGGTACTATTTAAATTAGTTAAACGGAAACACTGATATCATCATCGATTATGTGGAAGTGATTTATTGCAGCTCAGGTCAATTATTACAACTAATGGACTAACAGAGATTTTTGAACTGGAATGTCTAAGGTACTACTGCTCATAATCTTAACCCATTGACCCATTCCCAATCATACAAAGTGGAAGGACAGAGCTCTTGAATGACCCTGCACAGGAAGAGCAACAGAAGTTTGCTTTCTGTAGTACAACAAGCGGATACTCTGCATTCTCCAGTGCCTGAAGTAGCAATGGCCACTCACTCAGTTCTGCTTGAGGAGCAAAATGTGAGCCTTGTATATACAGATACATATTTGTAGAACACTTATCAAAGAATGTACTGCTGCCCCAAGGAGGCAAAAATAGCTATACTAGTGCACTGCAATGCTACCAGAGTATTATGATATTGATTACATACCTGATGTCCGTCTTTATGTGCATAGCTACCGCCAGCATATCAGGATAGTACCACCAGCATATCAGGATAGTGCAAAGCATGATGATGTTTTGACATTCAATATTGTTGAGGATTATTAAGACATAAGACTGACAAAAGTAGCTTTGCACATGGAAGAATTAGGCAATCTATGAGCAGCTTTATGTCACTGAGTGACAGGACAGGAAAGGAAAGGAATGTTTCAAGTGCACATTGATGATGAAGATGTTGTGACACAGCAGAGCAAAGAAGATGCAATTGCACATCCACAGATGATGATCAAATGGTGGCTGTGTGACCTTTACCATCACCAAACTATGCACTAGCAGACCTTTTGATTAGTTTGAATGACGATAACAATGGTACAGAGTTGTTGAAGAAAAAAAGAGAGAAATACGGTTTGTAGCACGTCCTTTTTTTCAGTAAGCATGTTAATAAATCAAAAATAGTAAGGTCTTTGGCAAAAGCTGTTAAGTGTTGTATCCATTATGCTGAAATTAAATTGATAAACTGTTGCAATTCTAAAGGTAAAATACCTGGAAAATGTATCAAGATAGACACTCAATGAAAATCAAAGCTAAGAAGTAGTTATATAAAGTGAAGGAAATCAGCACCTTAATATGTTTCAGTCTATGCAAACAACTAGCTACATTTTATGAACAAAACTGTGAATATGTTCAACATGTATAAACATTTTGGTATGAATTATATGTTAGCAAGCAGTATAACTAGTATACACAACTGTGAACAGTAGATACCTATCTACCAAGAAGCATAAGTGACAAAATAAATCAAAATAAACATACTTTTTCTTTTTTTAAAGTTTTTGTTTTTTGATGTTGAACTATGCTTAGGTGGATAGCAGTAGTAGAAGGTAGACAATAGAACAAATGGTTTCTATTAAATTTTGAGGATATGCTGTTAAACATATTTTGCCATGCAGATGAATAGTGTAGACAGTATGGTAAACTCTAGGGTAGTACTTACTGATAAAATGATTGGTAGTGGGGGACAATGCAAAGTGCTCACTTCATTCAAATGAGTAAGACCAATTAGACCAATATGTTACACAAATTGTCCTGATCTGTAAATGTACCCTTTCAACATGATACAAGAGTCTCTGTAACAAACACCTTTAGAGGGATGAATGGTCTGGAGGCCACAGTGTATGACTTGTCAGCACTGACATCTGACAGGTTGCACATTTGCATAAAATTACTTTGCCACTAGTGTTGTTCAGTAGTACTCATAGAGTTGAAGTATATGACCTGTATTATTTAAACAAATTGGAAAAACAAAGACCTGGGGTTTGAGTTTAGGCTGTTAATGTTAAAATTTAGATTTTTATTAGAATGTTTCATTAGCTTAACTGTATCAAACTTTTCAGAAACAGAAAAAAAAAATGAAATTTATGCTTCCAAAACTTGTTTGCTAACTGCCACACAGTATCAATGTTTTGGCTTAGAAATTCAATTAGCATTTGTGCACTGGAGAGACAGTAGACAGTGCTGGATTGGAAAAGTGGCAATGATGCATATAAGAACAGTCATGCACAGACTTAACACATACAACACATTGACTGATTTGCAGAGAAGAGCTGGTGTGGAAAGTGTTATAACCCTGTAATGCTGACATTTTAAAAACTTAATGAGGAATTTGTTCTAACGTTTGGCAAGTCTAGAACTGTAGCTACATTATCTAATGTCCTGTGCAGTTCTCCAAACTGGTGATGCCTTCACAAATTAAAGCTGAGGGCCAGAAAAAAAAGTCCGTTCAAAGTTGAGGACAAAAAAATACTCTGAAACTGTCTGTAGCAGACTACTTGCTATAAATGTAACAACTGGCCTGCTACAGTTAAAATGCCACACTAAATAACAGCAAGTAGAATATTGACATTTGTTTCTGAATGCCGATGCTGTACTGCCACTCCCTTGGCATCTGCTGATTGTGTTTCCTAACATCTTGTGCTTAGGCAGACACCCCCTTACCTCGCCTTAGCTATACGTCTGGGTGAGTGAAAGATTACTTATGGAACATACCTTTGCATCATAGTATTGATAAATAAAAGGAATCTATTTCTAATCTCCATTTTTAAATAAGTAGACTAGTAGTAGTTGATTTGATGTCTTCATCTGTTACTTAAAGAAATACTGTATGTTGTGGGGTGAGCCTGAATGAAAGAAAATTGTAGTAGTGTGTAATGCACTTCAAGTAAGACTATCCAGACTGCTGTTTTTTTTTTTTTTTGTTTAGAACCAGACGGTACTATAGCTGGCCCAAGCTTCTCATTCCTTGACAATATTATTCCATCAGATTGGCAATGTAAAAAAAAAATGTTAATTTATACTAAACTGGAAAGCAGGCAGTAACCTGATGACTTGCAAGGGAATGGAAAAACATCTGAGAGGGTCTGTGGTCCTTCTTCAGCAGTGAGTCTTGGTGACTGTGGATAAGTAGCTAAGAGGTATTCCTCACAGCAACATATTTCCCTGACATCTGATTACTATAGGTGTGAAGTATGGATTTGTGTCACAGGTCTGTGGCAGTATACTCCACTTTTTTCAAGAAAGATATGCAGGCTGATGGTATAATCTAAACTGCTGTTGTACATAAATCATATATTTGTGACGTCTGGCTAGCTACACAAAGTACTTGGTACAGTTCTGATAAAGATGATAAATGTTACTAAGCACGGAGAAATATATCATACCAGGGCATCAAAACACATATACCACATGGAGTATGACTTATTTACCCAACTAATTCTGTGCTCAGAAATTGATAGGTGCAACAATGAGAGGCATAATTTGTAATATTTTAGACCCACCAAAAAACTGCTATGAAATTGAAATAAAAAAACAAAACCACCTGTAACAGAATTATAGAATATTATAAAGAGATAAAAGAACTGGAGGCAGATTTTGGAAAAGAGAAGTAAACCATATAAAAATAAATGGACTCTGTGGGAACAATATATACAAAATATTGTTCAGGAGGAGTGATATTTAGGGAATGTAGGGCTTGAGAAATCTATTAACATTAAATGGAATTATCTGATGTTGTCAGTCTTCATTTATTCCTTGACATATGGGTCCAGTTCCAAAATTGGAACAGACTTGGCCATACTACAGCCCGCAAGGACCAACAACTCTCAAGCTTTTCCCCTACCCATAATGCACCTCTCCATTTTACCTTAAATCTCATTTGCCACTTCCAGTGTCAGATGCGTTGCCAAACCTCTTCAGCTAAGTACAGTTATATTTTAAAATTCTCTAGTTATCTAACTGTTACAGTCTCTCTGTTACCTCATTAGTCTCTTTATATTATTTCCCTACTATATATAATCTCTATTTGCTCCATTTTTTTACTTTGGTGAAATCTTCACTACCATAGTTGGTAGACTTTCTTTCATTTTTCTCATTTTCTAGTTTAAAAAAATGTTTTTCATATCTATCTGTTTTATATATATATATATATATATATATGTATATATATATATATATATATATATGTATGTATATGTCTGGTAGCACTTCTCTACACACTTTCCATTTCTGTCTATACAGATACCTTTGTACCCTTGGGTATTCTGGGCCTGCCATTGCTGGTAGTACTTTACTCTAATTTTTCTCTGTCTCAGATTTCCAGTTGTCTTTTTGTGTGCTGTTGTTTTCTCTTCTCTTGATATGGCTGATAAATGCCATAAGTGCGATAAGAAAATGCCTAATTCAGATGGTCATTCACTGTGTGTATATTGCTTAGGCTTGTTACACCTACAAGAAGAATGTTCAATATGCCATGGATTTAGTCACTGAGCTTTAGTTGAATGAAAGAACAAATTAATGTTAAAAGGCATGCTTAAATCTTCTTTTGAGGAGGCCATATCTGGTTCCAAAAGTAAGATGGAACCACCTTCTTCCTTCTCTTCTTCAAAAAATGAAAAACATAAGAAGAAAAGTCACTCAGCACTGACCTCCCCTTTGGCACTGGTGACTAAGAAATCTAAACTAGAGGCTCCACAAATGGCTATGGAACCAAACGCCTGGGCTCTGAGTCTACTAGCATCTTTGGCACCAGAGCAGACATTACAAAAACAGGACAAGACTTCGGAACTGACAACCTCGGTACCCTCCACTATATCTGCACCAACACCTATGGTTCCAACAATAACTCTTGAAGAACCAAAGTTGATGTTTCCTAAAAGACAATATTCCCCATCTATAGATCCCTATGTGGGACACTTGCCTACTCCCTTTTTGGAGAGACCTAAATGTCTATACATGCAATCAGTTCACTCCACCAAAAGCTTATCAGAAATGGACATGTTCAGGCTAGTAGCTCAGAGTCTTATGGCAAGAGGATTGCCTCCTATGTCTTTGGTTCCAACTACCTCCAGTTCTAGAACTACTTTCTCCAAAACTCCACCAAATCTTCCTCCTCTGATCCCATCTGTGGTTTTAGAGACTCAGGCTCTGATCCCACCAACACCAACTGTTTGTCTACAGCCAGATCTTTTTTTCCGGGGCCAACTACTACCCTGAGCTCTTCATTCGTGTTGGAAATGGAGGGTGCCAGGGTGAGTGTTCTATTGGTTCCGAGGGGCAGGTGTCAACTCCATTTTTTTTTGGAGCTGTGCCTGTACATTGGGGCCTCAGCACACTTGAACTCCACTGGCTTTGGGTAAGTCTTCTTGGAGCAAGGAGTGACCTCAGTTCCGAGGCAGTCATTCTCGGTTCTGGGCTCCATTCTCTCTTTGGGGGACCTGCCTTCCAGGCAGTGGATTGGGCTTTGTCCTTCGTGGGCACCCAGTTGTCTGTTCACCAATCGGAGTTAATCTCTGACCCTTCCTCTTGTTCTGACTCTCTACCAGCCTCTGCATTGGGACAGCGAGGGCCGAAACTGCAGGATACACCTGTCCAGGTTTTATCCTCTTCTGACATTTCTTCAGATTTTTCCAGTGAAGAAGTTCCTCACAAGAGAAAGTGCAAGAGGAAGCACTTGGATTCCCTGAAACAATCCATCACTGAGGATACTGACTACAATGAAGGGGAGGGTGCCCCCAGGTCACCCCCTGCAGATGTCTCCTTTGGAGGCATCATTGAGATCCTTAAACAGAGGGGTGGCTGGAAGTCCCAACATCCTTTCCCAGAGGAGTCAGTATATCTGCAAGCTTTTGACTGTTGCCCATCTACTTCTTGGGTGACTCCACCAGCTGATGATCTCATCAAGCTGATCGCACAGTGGGTATGGAAGGCTTCCAGTTCCATAGAGCTGATCCCTAAGAGGCCAGATACAATTATTTCAGCTCCTGAAGATTTTCAGTTTTGAGCTTAAGGGTTAGCAGTAGATGCCTTGGTGGTTGCAGCAGCCACAAAGAAAGAACTGTCTTAGGAGAGTTGCACCATTCATCCTCCCAGTTCAGAGTCCCGGGCGATGGGTAAGTTCGAGAAGTGGGTATACAATTCATTGACCTATGCTCTATGGTCATTGGACTTTATGGCACATTTCAGGTCCAAAAAATAAATTTGCTGGGCATCCAAATCAGACTGAATAAACACCAAATGAGATGTCCAAAAAATGAGTAGTAGTCACACCATAAGCTCAACACTTGAAATGAAAACAAGATAAGATGAACATATACAAAAATTTAATAAAAGTTAAGCGCTTTCTTTCCCTGTTGATATGGAGACTTCATCAGAACTAAATTCCCCTCACAAGTCAACCCACTTTATACACAAATAAATAATTGAATAATTGATTAATTAAAATGGAACACCCTAACATTATTGAATTCTTACCATAAATTTTTACAATAAATATTAAATATATTCTACATAAATCATTCAAGTGCTTGTGAAATACATTTAAAATACATTGACAACGCGTTTAAGATCCATTTAAAGTGCCAAGGCTGTTTTCTTTAGAACTGGCATCAAAGACAAAAAATCATTTAATTCTGGTTCTGCTAAAGCATTTAATTTGAGAATCCAATAAAATTTTCTCAAATCCTCATCAAGCTCCCACCAACCACCTCTTGGGTTGTGTTTTATCACTTCTAAAATTCCAAAACTGAATTTTGTGTCCCCTTGACAGACCAATGAATGTTTGTAAAGAGCGTTATTAATATTACCCTTGGCTATAGCATGTAAGTGCTGGTATATTCTAGTACGAAATTTTCTTTCTGTTTTGCCAATGTAAAAATGTGAACAAGTTTGGCAAATAGATATATAAACCACCCCTTTAGTCTCACAATTACCCTTCTGCAAATAAATACCTTTAGTATTACCCCCTATGTAAATCACAGCCTCCATCATTCGAGTACATTTGGCTGCTATCTCAAACTTCCACAATGGATTCCAAGACTCATCCTTAATTCCCCATCGTCTCTGTAAAGCCTTCTTGAAAGGGGTCTCGCACATCAGACCACCCTTCAAAGAACTGATTGAACCTTGGAGTTTAACACTAGTACTGCAATTCCTGACACAATCACCTTTTGAACCTGCTGCCACTTGTGATGTAAAGTTCTTAGCCTGGAAATCCCTATTTTTAGTAGCCATCACCTCAGCCAGATGCATATCCGAGCTTCAGGCCTTGTGCATGTAATGCCCTTACATGGTCTTTCATAAAGACAGAGTATCACTCCAGACTAACCCTTCCTTTCTGCCCAAAGTTATTTCAGAATTGACTGTTAATCATACAGTTGACCTACCAGTCTTTTTTCCAAACATCTCAAATAAAGGAGAATATTGCCTTCATTTCCTGGATGTACATAGACAATTACAATTCTACTTAGACAGCACTAAATCAGTACATAAATCTGACCAGTTACTTGTTTCCTATTCAGGGCCAAAATTGGGAAACTCTGTTTCTAAGGTAACTTTATATCTGAAGTAGTTACTTCATTTGCTCTGCAACCTGTGGGTCTCGGATCTGAGCCGGCAGCTTCACAAGCTACAAGATCTGAGCTCCTAGCTCCTCCCCTACCCATAATCCCCTGCTACTAACTGTATTACCCCAGATCGTTTTTGCCGCGGCTGAAGACAGCTACTTTTTGAAGAGCTCCTTGGCTAAATTGGTGAGACTGTTCCTTTTTCTCTTAGAGAAAAGCTTTTTCTCAGAGTTTGATTGTTGTGTGTTTGTTTAGTGTCCCTATAGAAAGTATAGTTAATTAAATAGTTTTTTTTGTGTAGTAGTGTTAGTTTTCTGTGTCCACCCCTCCCCAACTTAGTGTTTGGGTGTGCGTGTATTTGTGGTAATGGCTGAAGGGCCCAACGCCGTTTTTTCAAAATGTACTGAGTGTGGCCATAAGCTTTCTCCTGCTGATGGCCACACTCAGTGCGTTTTATGCCTGGGGGTGGCCCATTTATCAATGGCTTGCCAAATCTGTGCAGCCTTTAACCCCCGGGCACTTAGGGACAGGAAGAATAAGTTGATCCTGGCAGGCTTGCTCCCCCAGGATTCGGCTGCTTCTTCCTCCCGCTCCAAGGCTCAGGCTGTCTCCTCAGCCCCAGTGCCTTCTGCTCCCCCCGCTCAACCGGGGACTCAACATTCCGCTTTGGGTTTGAGTTCGGGGGACTCTGGTGCCTCTTCCTCTAAGAGAAGAGGCACAAAGATAAGGAGAGACACAGGTCTCAAAAAAGGCGGGCTGAGACTCAATCCTCAGCCCCGCCATCTAAGCTGGCTAGCTCTCCCTCGAGGGTTTCCGGATCCTCCCTCTCTCGGTTCCATTCACCTCATTTTTCACCGGAGCCAGAGGGGGAGTACCCGTCTCCCTCGAGGTCGTCCAGGCGACCCTCCCGGACTTCCTCTAGGTCGACCAGAAGCCTCACCGATGTAGATATGGATCGGATGATGCGTTGATTCTTGCAGACCCAAATGCCGATGGGGGTGCTCTTGCCTCCCCCCCCTTAGGGGGGAGTGCGGCCTCTGTCTTCGCTCCGATCACTCCTTCTCCAACCCGTTTTCGGGTTTTGGAGTCATTGGATCCGGGCCCTTTCGGAGCCGGGGATTCATCGGCGCCGATAGTTCCGGTCTCTTCGACGCTGACCATGCCCTCGAGTATTTCGGATCTGAGTTCTTGGGGCCGAGGGCCGAGCGTCGGATCCGGGGGAGTTGATGTGTCTTCGGCACCATTGAGGTCGGAGCACACTTCTCTCTCAGATCCAACCGCATCGGCTCCAACTCCGGTCCCTACCTCGGAGCCGAGGAGATTGCTCTCGGAGCCTGGGGAGAGTAGTTCTCCTTCGGCTTTTGAGGTAGTGGAGAGGGTGCTGTCGAGGTCCTCCAGGTCCCCGGTCCGGGCTTCGGATCCTACCGCACCCCAGCTGCATATGGGTCTATCCTCTGTCGTCCGTCCATTGAGACAGCCTGCTCAAGCCCTCCAGCCGGTTCCCATTGAGGAACAGGAAGCCGTTGACGAGCCCTCCTTGGACAGTCCCACCGAGGAGGTCCCTCGTAAATGGAGGTATAAAAGGAGGCACCTGGACTCCCCTGAGTCTATCACCAGAGACACGGATTTGGATGAAACGAAAGGTTCCCCAAGGTCACCCCCCGAGGATGTCTCCTTCGGAGACATCATGGAGATGTTGCGTATTAGAGGGGGGTGGTCTGCCCAAAAACCTTCCGTGGATGAATCCATGTTCCTGGAGGCGTTTGAGGCAGGCCCGTCTACCTCCTGGGTGTCCCCTCTGGCTGACCCCCTGGTAGACCTTATTACTACCAGGGCGTGGAAGGAGCCTGACACCATGGAGCCAATCCCGAGATGGCCTGACAAAGTCCTTAGCCCCCCATCAGATAGACAGTTGTGGGCCAAGGGGTCTCCGGTCGATGCCATGTTGGTGGCGGCTGCCATGAAGAGAGAACTCGCCCAAGAGAGTTCTTCGGTCCACCCGCCGGATAAGGAATCTCGGGCGCTGGACCGCATTGGGAAGCAGATGTTTGCTTCAGTGACCTTCTCTGTGAGGGCGCTGAATTATATGGCACATACCATTAGGCTACAGTGAGACTTGATTAAGAAATACGCTGCAGCCCCTCCGAAGTCCATGTCGGTCTAGGACAAGAATGTGTTTTCAACTTGTATGGCCACTCTAAAATCCATATCTAACACGTCCATGCAGCTACTCTCTCATGCAATGGAGGGAGCTGCTAGGGCCAGCGGAGCTGGGGTCATCTTGCGTCATCATGCCTGGCTCCGCCTTTGCGATTTCGCGGAACCCTTCAAGGCATCCTTCGCGAATGCGCCCTTTGACGGGTCTTCGCTTTTTGGCAAGACCATTTGCGAAATGCTGGTCCAAAGCGAGAAGGACTGGAAAATGCTGTCTGCTGTCGGGGTCCGCTTCTCTAATCCTCAACGATCCTTCTCAAGGAATCAGAGGGGACAAAAGAAGCTGTGGTTCCGCAAGTCTCAGCAATCCCATCCAGCTTCGGACCCCTCGTCCTCCAGAGGCAGAGGAGGACAAGGTGGACACCGGCCCAGAGGCAGAGGGGGGCTGCGTAATTTTGGGTCTAGAGAGTCTTTCTCGGACAGACCCGCGCAGCAGCCCTGTGGGCTTACCCAACTGTCCATCTCTGGAGGCAGTCGGGGGGCGGTTGAAGGAGCATCCGTCAAATTGGGAGTCCATTACGACAGATCGATGGGTGCTCCGCGTCATATCCAGAGGTTATTCTATTCCCTTCCTAAGCCTTCCCCCTACAAGCAGACGCCTCCCCGATGTTCCACCCAATCAGAGGGAGGCAGCGGCTTCAGAGGTTTCGAAGTTGCTAAGAAAAAGAGCCATCCAGCCCGTCCCCCCAGATCAGTCCAGATTGGGTTATTACTCCAGGTTCTTTTTAGTGCCAAAGAAGACGGGGGACCTAAGACCCATCCTAGACTTGTCCGCTCTGAACCTGTTCATCCCCAAGGAAAAATTCTGGATGGTCACACTTCAATCAATTCTCCCCTTGCTGCAGGAGAATGACTGGATGTGCTCTATAGACCTCAAGGATGTGTACTACTACATATTGATGGACAGACAATCCAGAAGGTTTCTCCGCTTCCGGCTGGGAGCCAGTCATTATCAGTTCAGGGTTCTTCCGTTCGGCCTCACCTCAGCCTCCAGGGTGTTCACCAAGGTCATGGCAGTGGTTGCAGCCCACCTGAGACTTCAGGGCATTCAGGTTTTCCCGTACCTAGACGACTGGCTCCTTACCGCCGCCAACAGGCATCAACTCTGCGTTGCAAGAGATTACGCTCTGACTCTTGCCCAGAGTCTAGGCATCTCAGTGAATCTTCAAAAATCCTTCCTTCGCCCCGTACAAGTCTTAGAATTCATAGGGGCCAGATTGGATACCCGTGCTTCTCGAGCCTTTCTGATGTCGGACAGGCTGAACAGCTTGTCGCTTCAGGTGCTT
Source organism: Protopterus annectens (assembly GCF_019279795.1). Taxonomy (NCBI): domain Eukaryota; kingdom Metazoa; phylum Chordata; order Ceratodontiformes; family Protopteridae; genus Protopterus; species Protopterus annectens. The sequence continues at coordinate 301,339,933 of NC_056732.1, read as the reverse complement.
ACTCTTCTTCAGAACCAAGCTCCTGCGGCTGAGTTAGTCCTGAAGGCACTAGGGTCTATGGCAGTGGCAATCGGTCTATCCCTTCATGCACGCCTGCGAATGCAGGTTTTACAATGGACCCTCCAGGTTCAGTGGTCGCTATTACTCCACCCGTTAAGCTCCCCGATTACACTGAGCAGAGTTTGCAGGGATTCCCTTCTTTGGTGGCTTCACTCTCAAGAGCTGAGGCAAGGGAGACCCTTTGTAATTCCCTCGCCCCAAGCCACGTTGACCACGGATGCTTCTCGCCTTGGGTGGGGGGGCATTGTTCGGGCAGAACCGTCCAAGGCACGTGTACTTCCCTAGAGACCACTCTGCATATCAATGTCCTAGAGATGAGGGCAGTGCTTCTAGTGTTGCAAGCTCTCCACGACCTTCTACCTTTGGGGACTATTGCAATCCAGACAGACAATATGCCGGTAGTCTGGTACATAAACAAACGGGGGAACCAGGTCTTATCCCCTTTGTCGAAAAGCTATGAGAGTGTGGGAATGGGCGATATCCACCAACCGCTTTCTAGTAGCAACGCACATTCCGGGATGGTCCAACATATTAGCGGACAAACTGAGTCAGATAATTCTCACTCCCTACGAGTGGTCTCTCAATCCATCAGTTGTGAAGCAGATCTTCCGCAAGTGGGGTTGGCCTCATTGCGATCTTTTTGCTTCTCCATTAAACACAAAATGCAGCGAGTACTTCGCAATACTTCCCCCCAAGGGGGAGACTCCCAGAGACACTCTTGTTCATGCTTGGCCTCCCAGTCTTCTTTATGCTTACCCTCCCCTTCCGCTTATGACGAAGTTCATACAGAAAGCCTCTCAGTTGGGGAGCAGAGTTATCCTCATAGCCCCATTCTGGCCTCACCAGATCTGGTTCCCATACCTGCGGTCTCACAGTTTAACTCCCCCTTGGATACTGGAGCCCATTCCAGACCTGATTTCACATCCCGCAGGATGTCAAACCCCGAACCTGGTAAACCTCAAGCTTGCAGCTTGGTTGATCCCGTTCCACTGATGGCTAGGACTCCCGGTATCTCATCACCAGTGAAGGCCATTCTGGTAGCGGCTCATAAGCCGGCTACCAGGAAAATATATAATAGCAATTGGAAACGCTTCTCCATCTGGGCAACAGACAAGGGCCTGGATCCTTTAACAGTTCCTATTCCGACAATCCTGGACTTACTGTCGCAGATTTTTCAGCAGGGAGCAAGTGCTTCTATGGTTAAGGTGCAGTTAGCAGCCATTTCCCATTTTCATGTGGGAGATGGACTAGGATCATTGGCATCCACAAAGTTATGCAAAACTTTCTTGTGAGGCATCTTTCTCTTGAAACCTCCTGTGAAAACGGTGGTGCCCCCATGGGATTTGACACTAGTCTTGCAAGCCCTGACAAGTCCACCCATTGAGCCTGCAGCCTCGATTCCTTTAAAATTCTTGTCCTGGAAAACGGCTTTCTTGGTAGCTATTACTTCTGCTAAGAGGGTTTCAGAACTCCAAGCACTGTGTATGAAACCCCCTTATCTCATTTTTCATAGGGATAGAGTGTTTCTCAGGACTAACCCGTCTTTCTTACCTAAGGTGGCTTCGGAACCAAATATCAATCAATCAATCAATTTGCCCATGTTCTTTCCAAATTTTCAGAATAAGGGAGAGTACATATTGCACAGACTTCAGGCAAACCAGCTCCTATGGGAATACACGCTCATTCTACCCGGTCCATCGCCACCTCAGCAGCTTTCTGGTCCAGGGTTCCTTTGGACGACATATGTTCAGCAGCTACCTGGTCCTCTTCTCATACGTTCATTTCTCATTATAAACTGGATATGATATCGAGAAGTAGGGCTTCTTTTGGCTCCGCGGTGCCTCGGAATAGCCTTCCATAAGGCCACCCAGGTTTATAGTCTAGGTAGCTGGGGACTCTGTCCCACAGGTTGCAGAGCAAATGAAGTAACTACTTCAGATAAAGAAGTTATGTACTCACCATAACGTTCCATCTGAGTAGGTACTTCATTTGTCTGCAACCGTCCCCCCCTGCCATCCCCCTAACCCTTTTTCGGGTTTTTCTGGTCACCTGAAATATTGCTGTCTTGAGGTTAGGTCTTCAGTATACCTCTGTCGAGGTTATGACTTAGATTGGGCAGAATCGATCTGAGGTAATACAGTTAGTGGCAGGGGATTATGGGTAGGGGAGGAGCTAGGAACTCGGATCTTGTAACTTGTGAAGCTGCTGGCTCGGATCCGAGATCGGATCCAATACCCACAGGTTGCAGACAAATGAAGTACCTACTCAGATGGAACGTTATGGTGAGTACATAACTTCTTTTTAAGTGATTGAGAACTTCTATATGCTTTGTCTACCAACATAATAAAATTCTTCTACCGAACAAGGTCAAAGCACAGTCAACCAGATCAGTGGCGACTTCTATTGCTTTTCATTCAAGGGCTTCAATGGATGATATCTGTGCAGCTGCAACATGGTTTACCCCTCATACCTTTATCACCTATTACAAATTGGATTTAGTCTCCAGGGGAGAACATCCTTTGGTTCAATGGTACTTGAAAACATCCTTCCATATGGCCTCCCAGGACATGAAGTAGCTAGGAACTCTGTCCCATGAGTAAGGAATGAATGAAGACTAACAACATCAGATAAGGAAGTTATGTTCTTACCATAACATTCCATCTGTGTTGTTTATCTTCATTCATTCATTATGTCCCACCCTCCTTCCCCCTCCAAAGGGCTCCTGGAGGTTCGGATTTGGTCCAAATCCCACATTAGGGGACCTGCTCAGAAAAAGCCTCTGCTTTCTTTATTACGGGCAAACTCGATCTGAGGTAACAAGGAGAGGGGCACTATGGGTAAAGCTTAGCTTGAGAGTTTTTTGGCTGACACGAGCTTGTTATAAGGCCAACACGGTTCCGAGGACAGAACTGACACCCATCAGTAATGAATGAATGAAGATGAACAACACAGATGGAACTTTATGGTAAGAACATAAATTCTTTTTTTTTTCTTACAAGAAATGGAGAGCTATGATTCATAGGTTCATAGGTGTTTACTAGGCTAATGACCACAAGGGCCTTTTTAAGCCTAGCCATACATCCCAAATCTCTGAGAAGTTCTGATACCCTTGATAAATGTAAGCATGAGCCTGGGAGATGAACCATTTACAGGTTACCTGTTTGCATTAGAGACATAGATGCCAAACCAGGGATGAATTTCTGTTTCCCATCCAATTGTCCAAGTTGCACTTGAATTGGGTTAGGGAAGAACTCTGCTTCACATGGATGGGGAGCCTGTTCCATACACAGGGTAGTCTCTGGGATACATACCTATCTCTCCAGCAGGTCCTATTTATATTTACAGACAAGGTTTAAGTCTGTAGAATGGGTAATTCTGGTACTGTTTGCTTTGTGGATATGCAGGAGGTCCATCAGAGTGGGGTCCAACAATTCCCTGTATGTCAAGCATAGATCTCTATTCAAAATCCTGTAGAAGATGGAATACAGGGATAGGGTCTTGAGGTGGTCTGCATAGGATATATTACTTATACCCTGTATTCTTTTAGTGAGGAACCTCTGTGGATGTTCCAGTTGTTGGATATGCCTGGTTAGGTACATACCAAAGGGTGCATTGTACTCAGTGATAGGTCTGATAAATGCTGAATACAGTGGAACAATGACTTCCTTGGACTTAGATGCCATACCTTTGTTTATAAGTTGCACAACATAGAATTATTTCCTCACCACTGTAGACACGTGATGATTAAAGGCTAGATTACTATCTATGTGTGTCCCTAAGTCCCTGACTAATGGTTCAACTCTAAAGGGTGTGTTGTCAATATGATAGTTACCAAGGATGGATGACTTCCCAAAGGATACAGTTAGGTATTTCTTGGTATTTAGTTTTAGTCCATGGCTCTGACACCAGTCAGCCCTTCCTGAAGAACATTTGTGTCAGTGTGAGATTCAATGACAGCTCCCAATTTACAATCATCTGCAAATTTAGTCAGCCAGAGACCACTGACATTGGCTTTGACTTCTGAGAAGTAAATGCTAAAAAGGAGCGGTCCAAGGACTGATCCCCGAGGGACTCCACTTGGTGCAACTCCACGTGTTGCAAGATAAGTTACATGGATGTGATTTTTGAAATGCAAACTATTCCAAAGAGTTTTAAAAAAAAGAAGTTATGTATTCACCATAAAGTTCCATGCTTGTAGTCCATCTCGCCCTTCATTCTTACACATGGGTTCGGAGCCGATCCTCGGCTCCGACTTGGCCTTTTTACAAGCTCAAAGTCTTCTAGTTGGCTCGTGGCTAGGTAGGTATCCCATGGTGCACCAGTACAACCCCCAGATCTTGTTTGCTGCTAACTAAGAGAAATAATAACAACCATATAGAAAGAACCCAATAATAAAAGTTCTCCAGTGAACAATAACAATATTTTTCTGTCTCCAGATATTCCAGGATGGGGGTAGGAGGGTGGGTTCATAAGAATGAAGGGTGAGATGGACTACAAACATAGAACATTATGGTGAGTACATAACTTCTTTATGTTCTCTAGTCCTATCTCACCTTCATTCTTACACATGGGACAGTGTCCCTAGCACCTTATTCTTGGGTGGCTCAAGGAAAAATACTCGAGTACTGTGGAACCAAAGGATGCTCTACCCTGGAGGTCAAATCCAATTTGTAATGTGAAATAAATGTGTGAGGGGTAGCCCAAGTTGCTGCTGCACAGATATTATCAAGTGGGACCCTGGCTTGAAAGGCTGCAGAGGTAGACTGAGATCTCGTAGAATGAGCCTTAATTTTGAAAGGTAAAGGCTTTCCATCAGAAGTGTAAATGTAAGCTATACAGCTAGAGATCCAATTAGAGAAGGTCACTTTGGAACCTGGTAGACCTAATCTGGAGTCGGAGAAGGAAGTAAATAATTGGTCTGACTTCCTTAGTCCGGTGCAAATAAAAATGTAATTGTCTATGACCATCCAACTGTTGAAACCTGTATTCTGCTGCATTGGAAGTTCTGTTGATTGGTTCAAAGTGTTATGAGAACAGACCTTGGGGACAAAGGATGGATTAGTACGAAGAGATACTCTGTCTTTGTGAACTATCAGATAAGGGGGTTTGACAGACAGTGCTTGTAACTCTGACACTCGTCTAGCAGATGTGATTGCTACCAGAAACAAAGTTTTCCAAGACAGAAATTTCAAAGGCGACGAATGAGAAGGCTCAAAGTGTGGAGACGTTAATTTGGATAGCACAAAATTCAAGTCCCACGAAGCAACCAGTTCCTGAAAGGGGGGTCTTAACAAAGTGGCACCTTTAAGGAAGGTCTTGCACAACCTATGTGACATCAGATTAGAATCGTGTAGACCTAGATGAAAATTAGAAATCACTGCCAATTGAACCCTGATTGTGGAAGCCACAGATCCCTGGTGGAAAAGTTCAGACAAAAATTCCAAAACCACTGGAATAGAAGTGGTATAAGGGTCAACATTCTTTTTCTCAGCCCAGATAGAGAACCGCCTCCATTTACTGGAATATAATTTCCTAGTGGAGGGTTTATGAGTGGACGTAAGGATATGAGTCATGGAAGGTGAGATGTTGTGAAGCCTGACTAGGGATGGAACTGGAGCAACCAAGCTGTCAAAATGAGGGTGTGTAGGGTGGGGTGAAGCGAGCCTGACGTGTATCAAGAGATCTGGCACTGGGTCCAGAATCCATGGATCATCTAGAAGGTGAGGCCCGAGAAAGGGGAACCAAACCTGTCGAGGCCAGTAAGGAGTAATGAGGATCAGTTTGCTTCCCAGCTGTTTCGCTTTCTGAATCACCTTGGATATGAGAAGAAAGGGAGGGAAAGCATAAAGGAGATCCAGAAGCCAATTGTGAACAAGTGCATCTCTTGGTGACTCCCTCAGAGCGGGGATGAGGGAGAAATAGCTGCTGCATTTGACATTGATTGAGCTGGCAAAGAGATTGCAGCAAGGCTGTCCCCATCTGCATAAAATCTGGTCCGCTATTTCCTGCTTCAGAGACCACTCGTGAGGCATCTAAATTGCCTGGCTGAGTTTATCGGCTATCACGTTGGTTGTCCCCAGGATGTGCATCGCCACCAGAAAGCACTGGGAAGATATCACCCATTTCCAAACTCGAATGGCCTCCCGACAGATTGGGTATGATCTAGTTCCGCCTTGTTTGTTGACATACCATTGTATTGCAATCATCCCAAGAGGCGCCAGGAGCACTGAAGAATATGCAGGTGTAGTCTGGCTAGTTGCACTAGTAGTATGGTAGAAGCCATGGTCCCTAGAAGCTTCAGAACAGTCTTGGCCTTGACTTTTCAGAAGGGGAGAAGACCGTGAATTTGAAGAACCAGATTCTGTGCCCTTTCTACTGGAAGACGAGCCAACATGGCTACTGTGTCTATTTCTGCACCTATAAAAATAACAAATTGAGAGGGCAATAATGTAGATTTTCCCCAATTAATAGTAATCCCCAACTGGGCACAGAGTTGAATAGTAGCGTCCCTAGTCTGAAGAAGTAGATGCCTGGTGGGGGCGTTCAGGAGCCAGTCATCCAGATACGGGAACACCTGGAATCCTCGATGTCTCAGATGAGCTGTCACTACTGCCGTACACTTGGTGAACACCCTGGGGGCTGTGGTGAGACCAAAGGGCAGCGCATGAAACTGGTAGCGGCTGGCTCCCAGCCAGAAACGTAGATGACTCCATAGGTTCATAGGTTCATAGGTTGGTACTAGGCTATCAGCCCTAGGGCCTATACAAGCCTAGCCATAACAATTCCCTGGCTATTTCTTCCCACATTATTTACTTTCCTGGACCCCTGTCTAGCAGAGTGACTGACGTGATCCCTGGGGTGAATTTCCTTTCTCCCATCCAATCATCAAGGTCCCTCTTGAAGAGGTCCAAAGAGGCACTCTGCTTGACATGTATGGGCAATCTATTCCAGAGTCTGGGGAGTCTCTGGGTCAGGAACCTATCCCTCCAGCATGTTTTGTTTATTATGATGACAAGGTTTAGATCCCTGGAGCGTGTAGCTCTGAGGGATTGGGATTTCTTTAAGTGTAGCATGTCCAACAGCTCTGGGTTTGACATGGCCTTGTATGTTAAGCAGAGATCGCCTCTGAGTAGACGATATGCGACAGAGTATAGCTGGAGTTTTTTAAGGCGGTCAGCGTAGGGCATCTGCTTTAGGCCTGTGATTCTTTTAGTGAGGTATTTCTGAGGCCTTTCCAGTTGTTGCAGATGTCTTGAGAGGTATATACCAAATGGGGCGTTGTATTCTATAATGGGTCTAATGAGGGATGAGTACAGTGGGACAATGACCTCCGTTTTCTGGATGAAAAGCCCTTCGTGATGAGGTGTGCCACATAGAAGGATTTCCTGACTGTTGTGGCGATGTGGTTATCGAAGGTGAGACCACTGTCCACCTGTGTCCCTAAGTCTCTTATCACACTTTCTGTGTTTAGTGTACTGCCACCTATATGGTAATTCATGGATACATGTTTTTCCCAAAGGGATAACAATACATTTCTTGGCATTGAGCTTGAGCCCATGGCTCTGGCACCAAGCATCTGTTTCTGTAAAGCCCTTTTGTAGAGTATCCACATCATTTGGAGATTCAATAATGGCTCCCAGTTTGCAGTCATCTGCAAACTTTGTTAGCCCGAGTCCCTTAGTGTTGACCTGTACTTCAGAGAAGTAGATGCCAAACAAGAGCGGCCCCAGGACTGAACCCTGAGGTACTCCACTTGTCACTTGTCTGGAGCTGGATTTGGAGTCTGCTACTTTTACAGTGTGGGTTCTATCAGTAAGCCATTTAGCAACCCATTGGGTGACATAGGGATTAATGCCCAACTTAGTAAGTTTATCTATGATTCCATAATGCCCTTTCCATTTTTATGTGGTAGTAAGCATCTTGGAGGTCTATTGAGCACATCCAAGTGTCTTTCCCTAGTAACGGGAGTATAGACTGCAGTGTCACCATCTGGAAATTGTCCTTCTTTATGGATTCATTTAATTTACTGAGGTCCAAGATGGGCCTCCAGTCCTCTGTACGTTTTGGCACTAAAAAGAATCTGGAGTAAGTTCCGAATCCTATTTGGTCTGCGGGGATGGTTTGGATGACTCTTTTTGCCAGCAACTTGTTGACCTCCACAATTGCTTGATCCCTGTGATTGGGTCAAACATCCGGGATCCTCTTGGGAACATGAGGTAGCAGAGAAAGGGGTATGGAATAACCTCTGGTGATAATTCTTTGTACCCATCTGTCTTGAGTGATACTTAGCCAGGCTTCTGGATACAAAGAAATGCAACTCCTGACTGGCTCCAGAGAAGCACAGTCTGGCCCCACATCAGGAGCACTTGTAGGGCCAGCCCCAAAATGAATCACAGCCTCCCAGGTTTTGCAGTCCGCCCCTGCCTCTAGGGTGACCATTTCCTCCTCCTCCTCTGCTTCTGAAGGAGGAGTCACCCTGTGCATCCTGGAAAGACCTCTGGGACATCTTGAACCACATTTTATCTGACCCTTGGGATATGGTCTAGAGGGGACGGTAAAAGGTACTCCCATGGCAGAGAGTGTTTTCCCTTCTTGCTTGCACCGGGTGAGTGTTTCCTTTACCTTTAGGTCCATACAATGAAAAACCGTCAAAGGGGGCATTGGTAAAGGTAGACTTGAATGGTTCCACATAATTACACAAGCGCATCCAGGAATGCCACCTTAGGGAAATTCCTGAACCCGCTGCTCTGCTCACTCCATTGGCTGCATAAGAGATAAGCCTCATGGATGAGTTGACAATACAATTCAAGGTGGACAACTGTGCAGACACCTTCTCAGGGACTCCCTCAGTGGATGTACCTTGTAGAGTCTCTCCTAACTCCTTAAGGAGATCTCTCTGAAACCTCATGAAGTGTGTAAGGTAGTTCAGCAATCTAAGAGTAAATGCCGTTCTCGAAAATATATGCTTCCCGTATCTGTCCATTGTTCAAGATTCTTTATTTGGTGGATGGACAGAAGAAGAAGTCTCCACTAGCTCCATCTGAGTGGCCGTCGCCACCACCATGGCATCTACGGGAACAACCTTTGACAAAAATTCCCTCTCCTTGGGAGCTGATAGAAATTAATTTGGTCTCCTGGGGACTGGCTCCATGGCATCAGGAGTATCCCACATCTTCCGACTAATGAGCTCTAACAGTTCGTCAAAGGGTGGAGACACCCAATAGGCTGAAGGTTGAGATCCAAAAGCCTTCAGGTACACTCCTCATCAGAAGGGGTGACAATGGGCCAGCTGCACCTCTGCTTAAGGATCTCCAAGATGTCTACAAAGGAGACATCAGAGGATGACTTGGGGGACCCTTCTGACTCCTCGAGGTCAGTGTCCAAGGTAAGAGACTCGTCCTGGGAGTCTACATGCTTTCTCTTACATGTCCTCTTCTGTGGGGGCTCCTCGGAAGGATATTCTGGGGAGGTCTCAGAAGAATGGAGGCCACCAGCCGGTGGCTCCTGAGGCTGCGGGTCTCTACTGTCCAGAGAAGGAGTAGATGCTGAGACAGAAATAGGTGCCATAGGGGGAAGAGTGTCGACATCCCTGGTAGGAGCTGATGGTCAGGACAGCACACTCCTCATCATCTCGAATGCCAACCTCTCTGGCTCTGAAGACCTCCCCAGCTCTGAGGAGACTGAGGGCTCAGAGCCGAAGAAGTTCAGTTCCAGGTGTCCCTGTCGGGGCCGACTGGGGAGCTTCAGCTCCTAGACACCACAGACAGCACGGAGTGTGTCGGAGAGGAACTCGGCTCCAAAACAACCTCAGGGGGAGCTGGAACCAAGGGTTCCACCAGCGGTACTGAACACTCTGGCTCTGAAAGTCCAGCACAGCTCGGAGAAGGAATCACAGAAGGGATAATGGACTCAAGTGGAACCAGAACTGACTGGGTCAGAGACAACAACATTTTAGGTGAGGCAGATGACTTCAGGAGTCTCAGCACTACTCTCTCCACATCTTCTTCTGATAAGCTCCTGGAAGATATGGAAGACAGTGTGGGAGAACGGGATCTCTGTAATATGGGTGACCTTAATGTAGGTGAGACTGGTAAGGGATCTGTAGACTGGCTCTGATGTCTACTATCAGTGGTCAGCTCAGAACTACCTGGTGCCGACACTGTAGCAACAATAGTAGTAGTACTACCCTTGATCGGCTCCGAACTCAGTGGAGCCAAGGAAGCAGTAGGTTTGTCAGATTTAGAAATTTTGAGAGGTGGCTCCGATACACCAGCTCACACCATGGAGGGCTTCTTAGAAGATTTAGATTTCTCCTTTTTAGATCCATGAGACTTAGCAGAGGAGGAAGAGCTAGCCAGATCTTCCTCAAAAGAGGGCTTAAGGAGACCTTTTAATATAAGTTTATTCTTTCTCTCCTGTAATACCCTGGCACTAAATGAATGACAAAATAGGCATGTTTCCTGTAAGTGGATGGCCCCAAGACAGTATACGCAGTTACTGTGGCCATCCATTATAGACATCTTCTGTGAACATTTCACACACTTTTTAAAGCCAGGCAGCTTATGATCCTTGACCTCCTTAGACATCTCACAGAAGATTGCCAATAAGACACAGAAAAGAAAGGGAAAGTGGGAGGACTAGGTCCTCTAACTTAAACGAGCCTAGCCCTTAAAGTATCAGCAAAGACACAACCAGGAGGACTAGGTCCTCTAACTTAAATGGGTCTAGCCCTGGTAGAGAAAGACGGGAGAAAACCTGGGTCCTCTAACTAAAATGGACCTAGAAAGTAAAGGATCAGAAAGACAATATAACAGTCTCACACACACACACCAGAGAAGAAATACAATCTCTAATAATTCAAATCAAGAGAACGAAGGTCAAAAACCCTATTCTAACTGCAAATACAAATAAGCTGAGAGCTTTGAAAGCAAAACTATTTTAATCTAAGCACACTGAGAAAGCTTATCCAAATTTTGAACTAATGCACACACAGTCTAAACTACACACAAAGCCACCTATAACCACTAATATCAACAATATCTGAACTAGGGATATATAAATATATAAAACAACCCCAGTGAAGAAACTAATTGGCACACACAATACCAATGAGAACGATAAGGCCAACTGTTGTCAGAAATACTTAACACAGAAAGAGCTCTAGTAATGGCTAACCTATCTAACTACAAAGACGACACCAATAACAGCTATATGAAGCTATCTAAATATGAAAAACATCAGAATTTAGTCAAAAAATTAGCAAAATGTGTTAGACTTAGCCACAGCCAAGAAGAAGCACATCCGAACTCATCGACGTGGCAAACGAGATCTGGGGATTGTACTGGTGCACCATGGGATACCTACCTAGCCACGATCCAACTAAAAGACTTTGAGCTTGTAAAAAGGCCGAGTCAGAGCCGAGGATCGGCTCTGAACCCATGTGTAAGAATGAAGGCGACATAGGACTACAGAACATCAAAAGGTTTTCTGAAAGCTACACATACCTCTCAACCTCTTAGTGCAAGAAATCTGGACAAAGCCTGACAAAATGGGGGGGGGGACGACAAAGACCCAAAACAGGGACAGATTTTAAATAATCTAAGAAACTTACAAAGTTGCTAGAGTAACAGGGTTTGTGTTAACATACATTTTTGAAGGATTTGAAGTCTGAAATTGAAATGTATGTCATTAGTGACTAATCCTCAGTTCATCCCAGTGATTTGTCAGAAAACCATACATTTTATGAGGAATAAACCAAACACATGAGGCAAAAATCTGGACAGTTAAGAGGTATGAAGCTGCATGTTTGACACTCTCCCTTTAAACTTTTACTGGCTTTTGCTGCTTGTTTTCCCCTGGAAAGAAAAAACATTTTCAACTTGACCATGGAACATGCTACCGGTCCCACAATCAGTCCTTCTTCTGGTCACATAAAAAAAAAAACTAAAGTTTAGCAAACAGCCTTTGCCATGACAGCAGACTAGTAATTTGTCTCAGTTTCAGGTGACTGACTCTGCTCTGGCTATAGCTTGCTTCTCAAATCATTCATCTTTTACCCCAGAGCTCTCTGGTATAGCACCTACAGTCATTAGGGACTGGGGATTAGCCACATCCTCTGCTGCTGTTGGGGACCCCTTGGTGGGCAAGGGAGAGCTACTCTTGTTGATCTTGGGAGAGGGGACAGGAAAGACTTCCCTATTTGATCAGAATTTTGTGCACATCTGTGGGGAAGCTGTTACTGCCATTGATAACACCATTATTCCTAGTTTTCCTGTCAAAACAAACACAGAGCTAAACATGAACCTAATCCTCCTCCTCCTCAAATTTCCCTAGACAGAAGTAGTTTACTGGGCCTCTCTCAGGGTTTAATTCAGGCTGTTGTTCCATCTTTTAAGATGGTTTATGGTAAAAGACAAATATATGCTTTTTTTCCAAACAGATTCAAGATTCTGAATCTGGAGAGGAAGGTGAAGGAAAAGATACAGGGTTTTCTCTTCAGTTTTTTCATTCACACTCAGGGGAGACCTCAGTATCTGATTCTCCATCATAAGATATATTATCTCAGACTATTACCTTTTTTTTTTTTTTACCAAATATCCAACTTTATTTGACATCATAGTATACAGCACTTTCACCAGTACAATTAGAATTAAAACCATAATACATGAAGCATATAATGTAAACATTATCTTTCTGAATATTAAGAACATCTTATCGCTTCCATATCACCTACTGATGGCAGCATCCAGTGTACCTTAAGGCCTGGATAGACCAAAACTGTTGCCTACTAGGGCTTACTTAGCCATTTCCAGGCCAAGGCTTTTACATCAAAATTATTTTGGGATTAATGCCTTAAAGTGCATATGGACCCTATTCCCACCTAAAGACTTAGTATTATAAAGGTTGCTTTGCCCTTAATATTTGAGTCCCAGTTAGGGGGCTGTTGTCACATTGCATTTCCCTTTTATAAACCAAACTTTCCAGTACTCTTTATGTCTTTTATGTGCAATGCCCTTTAAACCTATTTCTTCTGCTTTCTGTAGTTTGTCTGCCATATCTATGACTTGTTGTATGTCTGTTGGGGACTTCAGCTTCCAGTTCTTTGTGATGTTATTTTTAGTTACTAATATGATTAAATAGAGTATTCTAGCCTTCCCAGGAAATATTTCAAGCTCTGGAGACAATCTAAGAAGAATTATTTCCCTGGTCAGACAATTTTTTGTGTAAATAGATTATAAATCAGTGTTTGCAATTGCTCTTTAAATTTTTTTGTGTGTCACACACAAAATGTATGCCATCAAGTTCTTCTCATCTGGTGTGCACATCTCCAGCAAATATTAGATGCAATCTGGAACATGTGTTTTATTTTTATAGGGGTACAAAAATATTTATGCAAAGTTTCAATCCAAATATCCTAAATCTCCTGCTCTTAGTTGCAAATCAGGTTAACACGCAAACCTCCTTCCAGAAATTGAAAGATAAATAAAGCTCTATCCAGTTCCATTTTCCGCTTTCTTTTCCAGCTTGTCATTATATTCTTGTTATTGTAGGTCAGGTTACAATGTTTTTCACTAAGCAGCTTTCCTGATTTATTTTTAACCCCCTCCAAATTATCTATGTATATGTCTGTAAGATCCAATTTTTCTATGTACTCTCCAAGGTAAAACTTCTGATCCAATGTCTATTTTTCTTCAGTTAAACATATGAGTTGTCAGATCTGACTAGATCTGATCTTGGCACCGACTTTTAAGCTACTTTAGATCCTGAATTCTGACTCCTGCCCTACCCATAATTCCCTAGAGTCCACCTTAGTTGCCCAGATCTCGTTTGCCGCTCAAAGTCATTGGACATGCAAAGCAGCTCTCCATCCAGTGTGCTGTATCCTTTGCAGATTAAAGCTTACTCCACCTCCTCCTCTCTTTCCTTTGTCTCTAATCAATATTAGGTGCATCTGATAGCTAGTTTGTTGAGGCAGTTATGTTTTTTCTGCCTTCTTCTTCTGGGTATAAATTTTATATATATATATATATATATATATATATATATATGGGTCCTCTTCACATGATCAAACTTTCAAAAGTTCGACTTTCATATGGCCGAGACCATATGATCGAACTTTTGAAAGTCCAAACCTTCTTAACAGAGATCTCCATACAGCGTGGAATGGGAATATTTCCCTTTTCTGCACTGTGCAGTCTCGGAGTTGGTATATATAAATAGCAGGGGTGTGGGGGGCAGAGGGGGGCTTGCCCCCCTGCTAAAACCAATAATTTTTTTCTTTTTTTTTACTTTTCTTATTAGATGTTCGAACTTTCAAAAGTTTGATCATATGGTTTTGGCCATATGAAAGTTGAACTTTTGAATGTTTGATCATCTGAAGTAGACCCATGTATGTGTATATATATATATATATATATATATATATATATATATATATATATATATATATATATATATATTAATAACAACAAACTGTGAACAAAGCTGAAGATAACTGAGTATATTACTATATTACTTCAACTATTTATGAGGCAAAAAACAAAATGCAAAATTAAAAAACGGACAGGAGCCAATTCTAAGCACTTTCGTCTCTTTAATAAGTGATCAGAAACTTCAGCAGAGTAACAGTTAACAGTACAGTACATAGAATTATATATCAAATAGGTAGTGCTTCATTTAAAAGGAACCAATGGGATGTAATGGTAATAAAAACATATAGCATAAATATGAAGGAGACCAACCACAGCCCTTATTTACTCAGTTACCATAGAAACAATGTGTTGATATTAAAACAAGACAGTAAGATGAACTAATGAACTGTAAATTGCAGTCAGCGGTGCCATTTTAAAACGCATTTAATGTTCAGAGTTTCATTGAGTCCTGGATGCCCCATCCGCTCTAAGTCTTAATTGCCACAGCAATTCCCTTACTTCAAGCAAAGTATTAACATCACCCTATTTGTTAAAAGACACAGTGAAATCATTATGTTTAAACTTAAAAGAGCTGCCTTCAAAGATATAGGAGCAAGCTACACATGTTTCGCATTTAAACATACCCTTAGTGTCATCACTAGTTTCAGCTGGGACAATCAAAAAAGGGGAATCTCTATTCTGAAAACAAAATCTAAATGATCTAGTAATTTTGTAAGACAAAATCGGGGAATCTCCTAATGTATTAGCGACCTCTTGGCTACTAGTGAGAATGTCCCAGTTGTTAAAAATAATGTGTTTAATAAGTTGAGCATCCCTACTAATAGGTACAGGAAAACTAGTAGTCCATTCTTTATTAGGCACATGTGAATGTGTAGTTAGATCATGTACAGTCGTGGAAGCAATATCCTAGCTAACAGAAGGCTCATAAATAGTTGAATTCCTAGTGGTAGAAAAAAAGGGTTGGCTGGAAGGTAGTAGCAGATTTTACCTATGCAGGGAATTCCTCGAATCAGCTGTTGCATTAACAGTACTTTGTGAAGAAACATGGGTGTGTGACTGAACCAACAAATGATAGGAGGTACCTGGGGGGAGCTGAGACTAAGTCATTCATATGACTGGTAGGAAAACAACGTGAATGAAATTCATTAGACTATCACGTTTAGTTAGTGATGATAATGACTTTTTACATGAATGCTTAATTTTTAAGAACTTTCTTTTAGCCAGGAATTACCCAGCTACATTTATTGATTCTATTTTCAAGGATGTTTATGACTGTAGAAAGGATAAATTTCCCCCTATCATTACACATGGTTTTGTCTCACATATTCAAGCACAGTCTTCTGATGTTCATTCACGTTGTTTTCCTACCAATCATATGAATGACTTAGTCTCAGCCCTCCCCAGGTGCCTCCTGTCATTTGTTGGTTCAGACACACACCCATGTTTCTTCACAAAGTACTGTTAATGCAACAGCTGATTCAGGGAATTCCCTGCTTAGGTCCAATCTGCCACTACCCTCCAGCCAGCCCCTTTTTTCTACCGCTAGGAATTCAACTACTTATGAGCCTTCTGTTAGCTCGGATATTGCTTCCATGACTATACATGATCTAACTATACATTCACACTTGCCTAATAAAGAATGGACTACTAGTTTTCCTGTTCCTATTAGTAGGGATGCTCAATTTATTAAACACATTATTTTTAACAACTGGGACATTCTCACTAGTAGCCAAGAGGTCGCTAATACATTAGGAGATTTCCCCGATTTTGTCTTACAAAAAACTAGATAATTTAGATTTTGTTTTGAGAATAGAGATTCCCTTTTTGATTGTCCCAGCTAACACTAATGATGACACTAAGGATATGTTTAAATGCGAAACATGTGTAGCTTGTTCTTATATCTCTGAAAGCAGCTCTTTCAAGTTTAAACATAATGATTTCACTGTGTCTTTTAACAAACATTTTAATTGTAAATCAAAATTTGTGGTTTACACTGCCTACTGTGTTACATGCCCTTCCTTTTATATAGGCAAGACTACCAGGATGCAATCTGCACGAATTAAGGAACACTGTGCAGCCATTCGGAATGGGGACCTACATAATGCTTTAGCTAAGCACAGTGTGATTTGCACTAATTTTACACATTTTAAGTTAATTGTTATGGAGAAACTTAAACAGTTCTTTGGTGATGTTAATACTTTGCTTGAAGTGAGGGAATTGCTGTGGCAATTAAGATTTAGAGCGGATGTCTCCCCCAGGACTCGAGACTCTGAACATTAAATGTGTTTTAAAATGGCACAGCTGACTGCCATTTACAGTTCATTAGTTCATCTTAATGTCTTGCTTTAATATCAACACATTGTTTCTATGGTAACTGAGTAAATAAGGGCTGTGGTTGGTCTCCTTCATATTTATGCTATATGTTTTTATTACCATTACATCCCATTGGTTCCTTTTAAATGGAGCACTACCTATTTGATATATAATTCTATGTACTGTGCTGTTAACTGTTATTTGGATGAAGTTTCTGATCACTTATTAAAGAGACGAAAGTGCTTAGAATTGGCTCCTGCCGTTTTTTGATTTTGCATTTTGTCTTTTTGCCTCATAAATAGTTGAAGTTTTTAGTAATGTATATATATATATATATATATATATATATATATATATATATATGTGTGTGTGTATATATATATATATATATATATATATATATATATATATATATATATATATATATATATATTATTTATTTATTTATTTATTTATTTTTACATTTGTTGACCGGGCTAGTCTAACTGGATATATGTCCATTTTCAGTAGAGGCCCAGGGAGAAAAGCTCCAAGCATTAACAGTGACAAGTTTACAGTATATCAAAAAAACACTTAAAATCACAGTACAGAGGCAACATTGGTCTAAAGAAAAAGACACTTAAAATCACAGTACAGAGGGAACATTGGTCAAAAGAAAAATTATACTAAACACAATAATAATATTGAGAAAGATGCAAAGGGGAGAAGAGCCTTTTATATTATCCTCATGCTAAGAAGGAATGTGTAGAGACTAGAATTAGAGGTCTAGGTTAATGGAGTAGAGAAAGAGGTGAGTGCAGGAAGGGGAAAGAGATATCAGTCTGGGTTTGCACATAGACAAAGCCAGTGAGTTTTAAGATGTTCTTTGAGATGTTTTTTAAATAGAGAAGTAGAAGCAAGGGTTGATATATCAGAAGGTAGCTGATTCCAGTTTTTACCTGCTGTGTTTGAGAAAAGTGAGTCACCAGCTTTGTTGTTAGATTTAATCGAGGAAGCTAGGAGCTTATTAACAGAGCGAAGTGTAGTCAGATGTTTGTATGGTGTAATCATATTAGTGAGGATAGGGGTGTTGTGGGGTGGTGTAGGATCTTTTGGGTGATAAGTAATTGTTGAAAAAGTATATGCTTCTGTAATTCTAGCCATCCCAGTTGTTTGAGGTTGAGGCAGTGGTGAGTTTTAAAGGGGGAGCAAGTGATGAATCTTGCTATGCTATTATAACAGGTGGAAAGTTTGGAGAGGTTGTTTTTAGATAGGTTAGTATATATAGCAGAGGCGTAGAAAAGGGTAGAAATAAGATGGGTCTGGGCAACAGTTTTTCTGGCAGAAAGGGTAAGGAAGGGTTTAATTTTATAGAGGGTCCCAAGTTTTTTATTAACAGACTTTATAGTGGAGTTAATGTGCTCATCGTAGTTGAGGCGATTATCAATTGTTACACTGAGTAGGCGGGTTGTGGTATCTGGGGATATGTTGGTAGCATTGTTAGAGGTTATTGAGAAGAATGGATGGGGTGATTTATGAGTTGGAGTAAAAAGCAGTAATTTTGTTTTTTTGGGATTTAGGAGGAGGCAGTGTTGCATAAACCAATTTTCGACATTATGGAAAACAGTTTGGGTGAGGGACTGGAGAGAGGCTATGTTCTTAGCTGTGCAGATTAAAGTAGAGTCATCTGCATATTGAATGCAGGTGGCTTGTGGAATGTTTGTGTGTAGATCGTTAATAAATAAGGAAAAAAGAAGGGGACCTAGTATAGAGCCTTGGGGTAATCCAATATTTACTGGAAGTAAAGTAGACAGATTGTTATTCCAAAGTACTGCTTGCTGTCTGTTTTCCAGATAAGACCTAAACCATTGTAATGCTTGTGGATTGAGTGAATTGGCTTTCAGTTTGTCTAGAAGTAAGTTATGGTTAACCATATCAAAGGCTTTTGACAGGTCAATAAATAGTGCAGAGGAAAAAGAGTTTTGTTACGATTTTTGTTTATAGAGTCGGTGAAGGATAGCAGGGCAGTCGTTGTGCTATGGAATGGCCTGAAGCCATGTTGGCAGTTTGCCAGTAGATTATTTTGTAGAAGGTGGTTAAGTAGTTGTTTGTGAATACATGTTTCTATTATCTTAGCTATTGGGGAGAGTAAGGCAATAGGCCGAAAGTTAGAAAGTTCAATAGATGATCCACCTTTATGTAGAGGGATGATGTGGGATACTTTCC
>NC_056732.1:301290923-301315923 GCF_019279795.1 Protopterus annectens | reverse complement strand
TAAGACCATTAGGTATCATTGTTTTATATTTTAAAATAAAAATGCTTTCTTTATATAATAATTTTTGTTTTAATACATTTTCATCTATACTTAAACATTTTACACTTTCTAAAACAGTACCCTGTAACAGGGACCCATTACTGTTATGAAACATCCTAAAATGAGCAGCAATTATTTTATCCTCTAATATTTTTAACATCTCTCATATGCTCCATGAATCTAACACAAAATTCTCTTTTAGTTTCCCCTATGTAATAAAGTTCACATGGACATTTCAATGCATATATTACCCCTCTACTTCTACATGTGTATGTGTCTCTAGGCTCAAATTTAACCCCATTTATATTTTTAAATGTGTTGACTATATTGTTACAAATACTGCATCTATTGCAGCATATTGTACCTCGACTCAAGATATTTCTTGGTATACCTATTCTTGGCATGGAAAATTTACCATGTACCACCATATCCTTTAAATTTCTACCCCTTTTGTAGGAGAATGGTTTACAAGGAAGAATATTCGCCAAAACTTTATCTCCCAACAAGTATTTCCAATAATACTCTATTAAAGTTTTAATTTCATCACCTTTTATATTATATACTGTTACATAATAAATGGCATCTCCCATCCCTTATTCTCCTCAAAAAAACTACTGTCCTGGTATTTATTCCTTCTTTTATTTATATATACATCCCCTTCCATATTTAACTTTCTCATTATTTTAATATAAGTCTTTTCTAAATTATCTGGGTCATAGACCCTATACAAAAACATTTGGTTGGTTCTTTCCATCTCTTTTAATAATTCATTCTTATCACTACATAACCTTGAGACACGTATCAATTCACCATATGGTAAAGCTTCTAACACATGGGGAGGGTGACAACTAGTGGCATGTAGATATTGGTTGCCGTCCACAAATTTCCTATGGATATTGGACGAAATACTCCCATCTTCCATGCCCTCCAAAACAAGGTCAAGATACACAACTTTATTCCCTTTTTGTAGTCCATCAAAAGCAAGACCAAAGCGATTCCTATGCATATCTGTTATAAAGTTCTCTACCTCTTCTTCACCCCCCTCACATATAAAAATCAAATCATCAATAAACCGAAAATAAAAATCCACATGTTTTTTCATAAAATCCAAATTAAATAAAAACTTTTTGTCAAAAAAAGACATACGGCAGGATTCACGAAACCTCCATGTAAGAGTTAGCAAGTCTTACACGGAGGCTGCAGTTAAACGGTGTGATGTCAGCATGCCATGCATATTCATGAGGGCATGCTGAATCACACTCTAGGCTAACACGGTCTGTGTAGGAAAGTAGGGGGCATGTCTGCACGGCGAGTCCTGCAAAGGGACACGCCCCCAGAAGAATCACAGTCCCGAAAGGAAACACCCACAAGCGAGTCCGCGGAAATGTCAAGAAGCACAACAGCACACATACCCCCACAGACTATAAACCCAACTGTAATGTAAAACATAAAAATCAACAGTTTAATTTTTTTTTTTATAATTTCAAAAATGTTTGCCCGTAATTGCTTCGCTTTTGCTGGTGTGCCCTTCGCTCAGCCACAGTTAGCACTCATTGGAAAAGCATATAAGATCTAAATATGTAAATTAAGCCAAGTAGCAATAGCATAGCGGTAGAGATGTCAGCCAAAGAGGAGGTAGTCACGGTTTGAGCCCCAACAACATAATTTTCTATTTTTAGTGAAATAAGCACGAAACAATCCCCTGACATATATGTATATATATAACTATAATTTAAGTAAAATGTAATGAAATGGACCATGTATTTTTGAAGAAATCTGACACAATAAAAAAAAAATTTATAAGTGCCCATAGCTGAGCAGCGCTTTAACAAGCTGAGTATGATTGCCCGCAGGTGAGCAGTGATTTAACAGGTGCAATATGAGTGCCTGGAGTTGAGCAGTGCTTTAAAACGCTGAAAGTGTGTGCCCATAGTTGAGCAATATTTCTCATAGTGTAATATGCATGCTCATAGCCAAATAATGCGTTAACCAGCGTAACCCGTTTGCG
The DNA here is from genome assembly GCF_019279795.1 of Protopterus annectens. NCBI lineage: Eukaryota > Metazoa > Chordata > Ceratodontiformes > Protopteridae > Protopterus > Protopterus annectens. The sequence goes on along the minus strand of NC_056732.1, from coordinate 301,313,876 downwards.
CGGAGCTGCGCAACGCGCCAACCAGCTTACCGACAGGCAACGTTGAGCAACCTGTATCAAAGCCGCCTTTACACAGACACACCTCCTAGCCTGTCTAGACAGTAGTAAAATAAAAAAAAAGCAATGCCCAGGCTCGAACCCAAGATACTGTGCATCATAGTCAAAGTACTGAACCACTAAGCCATGACAGCTGTACTGAAAAATGCAATATTATCATATATATAGGAATGAATGGAAATAGAAGCATGACAAAAGCAGGTTTTTTTAAGCTGATACAATTCCAAAATGGCCAATCACAGATAAGTGTGGGAAAACGGCATATATAAGCCCCATAGGCGGGAATACACAGCATAACTGATTGTGGAACCTATTTGCTATCAGGATGGCAGGTGTAGGAGAGGGCAGTCGCTTCCGAGCACAGAGGTGGGGTGTTGAGGAGTCCAAATATATGGTTTGGCTCCTAGTCCACGATCATGAGGCTCAACTCATGCAGGGCCAGGTTCTGTGGGGAGCGTACAAGGCAGAGGCGTGGAACCGGTTGGCACATGATCTCACCAGTGCCACAGGCATACCAAGGACTGGTGAACAGGTCCGTCACCACCATGCGGACCTGAAGAGATGAAAGCAGGACCAACTGAACCATTGGATCCAGGAGGCCCGGCAAATGCCCAACGCCCCACTACTGAGTAAGTATCCATGTAATTATGTATGTAAGAAATTATCCTAGCTGATATTATGGAGATGTATGTTCCAATATTACTTCATTTATATTACAGCTGCAGGTGTGCGTTCCGCGAATTGGCGAGCCTATGGTGATAGGCTGGAGCGGTTGCGCCACCAGGCAGGTTAGTAATTATTTTTCTGTAATTGTTATACAATATAAGTGAGACAGCTTGTAAAAGAGTTCAGTGTAGTTACATATTAATAAAGTTCAAATAACACTAGAAGAAAGATTCTGCTAGTACTGTATGATTAGATAAGTGATGCAGCCTATAATCCAGAAATAAAAATTAAACAAGTCTGAAATAGAGAATCTGAAGTAGGCAGACTTCATTTGTCTGCAACCTGTGGGTATCGGATCCGACCTCGGATCCGAGCCGGCATTTCAAAAGCTTAGGCTCCGAGCTCCTAGCTCCTCCCTCTACCCATAACCCCTTGCCAAGCCCTGACTGACCCCAGATTTCGTTTGCCGCTTTCAAGTTGCGACGGATTCCTTGAGCTCCTAGTGCAGATAAGTTTTCTGACAGGAAAATTTTGAAAAACTTTAACTTTTTTAATTTAATTAGTTAGAAGTGTTTGTGTTAGGCTTTCCTCTCTCTATCTTTTAATTTTTTCTCGGGTTTTGCGTAGTTTGTGTGTGTGTGTGTTTTTAGGCCTGTTAGGGCTTAACATGTCTGAAGCTCATAAGGCAGTATTCTCTAAATGTACCGAGTGTGGCCATAAGCTGTCCCCAGCGGATGGCCACACTCGGTGCGTTAAATGCTTGGACACCTATCATCTGGTTGTACCATTTGTGCAGGGTTCAACCCCCGAGCTTTGAGGGAGCGGAGGTCGAAGCTGGTTCTGGTGGGACTTCTCCCTCCAGATACCGCTTCGGCTTCTGCCCCTTCTACACAGCAAACAGTTGCTGTGGGCTCTCCTCCACCGGCTGGGACTCAACCTCCCTCTAAGATGCCGGAGGAGAGAGTCTTCTAGGGAGAGAAAAGGAGAGGCACAGGGAGAGGCACCACAAACGGAGAGCTGAAACCTCTAGTTCGGCTCCTCCATCCAAGCGGGCCTCTCCTGTGCCTTCTAGCTTCCCTCCTCCTCGGCTCCACTCCCCTCGGTTCTCTCCTGGGCCCGAGGAGGAGGAGGCTAGCCCTTCAGCGAGGTCCCCAAGGCAGCTCTCTAGATCCGCTTCGGTGGCCTCGACTAGATCGACCTTCTCCATGAGTGAAGCAGACATGGACCGGATGATGAGGAAATTCATCCAGGCCCAAACGCAAATGGGAGTGCTCCTAGCCCCCCCCCCATCCGGGAGGGGCCTCGACCCCTTTTTTCGCCCCTTTGGCTCCTTCTCCGATGGGTTCGGAGCTGTCGGCGCCAGGCAGAGTTGGACCCGGGGGTGGGTCGGATCCGATAGGTCGGCGCACCTCGGATCCGTCCCATCCCTTGAGTGCTTCGGGTACTTTGGACCCAACCTCTCGGAGCCGAGGACCGAGCCTCGGATCCGAGGGAGCTGGTGTGTCTTCGGCTCCGTCTAGGTCGGAGCACACCGGTCTCTCGGATCCGACGGTCTCGGCTCCGGCTCCGATCCGTGCGTCGGATCCAAGTGGAGGTCGGCTCTCGGGGTTTAGAGAAGCTGGCTCCCCCTCGGCCTTCGACGTAGTGGAAAGGGCACTGTTGAGGACTTCCGGACCCCCGGTCCCTGCCACGGCTCCATCCCGCACTCCCTTGCAGTTGGGCCAGGCTCCCACCAGCCGGTCCCAGGGACAGCCCGCCTCGATGTCCCAAGTAGTTCCCTTGGAACATCCAGCTGCGGAAGAGTACTCCTCGGACAGCCCCCCCGAAGAAGTACCTCGGAAGCGTAAGTGCAAAAGGAGGCACATGGACTCCCCCGAGTCCGTTACCGAAGACACAGACTTGGATGAAGGGGAAGGCTCCCCAAGGTCACCCCCTGAGGACGTCTCATTTGGAGACATTATGGAAATGTTGAGGATCATGGGGGGGTGGTCTGCCCCCAAGGCCTCCTCAGACGAGTCTGTGTTCTTGGAGGCATTCGAGGCGGGCCCATCTACCTCTTGGGTGTCCCCTCCTGCCGATCCTCTGGTGGACCTTATATCCATCAGAGCGTGGAAGGATCCGGACACCGTTGAGCCTGTACCCAAGCGTCCTGACCGTATCCTTTCCCCTCCGGCGGACCGCACTCACTGGAGCAAAGGCCCCCCAGTAGATGCCATGATGATGGCTGCAGCCACTAAGAGGGAATTGGCCCAGGAGAGTCCCTCTATGCATCCTCCGGGCAAGGAGTCCCGCTCAATGGATCGCATTGGGAAGCGAGTTTTCAGTTCAGCAACCTTCTCTTTGAGAGCGCTGAACTACATGGCACACGTCATCAGGATGCAGCGGGATTTGATTAAAGAATACGCTGCATCTCCCCCAGAGTCCATGTCAGGTGAGGACAAGCAGGTATACTCCACCCGAATGGCCACTCTTAGAGCAGTTTCTAACACATCTATGCGGCTGCTTTCTCACGCTACCGAGGGAGCCGCTAGAGCCAGCGGAGCAGGCCTAGTCATGAGGCGGCAGGCCTGGCTCCGCCACTGTGATTTCAAGAGAGCCCTTCAAGGCGACTTTCGCGAATGCCCCCTTTGATGGTTCTGCCTTGTTTGGCAAAACTGTTCGCAAAACATTAGTCCAGAGCGAGAAGGACGGGAAGACGCTGTCTGCCGTCGGAGTCCGCTTCTCAGCTCCCCAGAGGTCCTTCTCGAAGAACCAAAAGGGACAGAAGAAGATGTGGTTCCAGAAGTCGCAGCAGTCCCAACCTGCTCCGGATAACCAGTCCTTCCGTGGTAGAGGAGGACAGGGAGGTCGCCGTCCTAGAGGCAGGGGCTCCTAGAAACTTTGGGTCCAGAGAACCTTTCTCTGATAGACCCACGCAGCAGCCCTGAAGGGTTGCCCGGCTGTCCGTCTCTGGAGGCAGTCGGGTGGCGTTTTTCGAGGCACCTAACTTCTTGGGAGTCCATCACAACAGACCGTTGGGTGCTTTGCGTGATATCCAGAGGTTATACAATTCCCCTGTACAAAGTTCCCAGATCACGCAGCCTCCCAGATGTTCCACCCGACCAAAGGGAGGCAGCAGCTATCAAAATCGGACAGCTGCTAGAAAAAAGAGCTATCCAGTGCGTCCCCCCAGATCAAACCGGGTCAGGGTTTTACTCCAGGTTCTTTTTAGTGCCAAGGAAAACGGGGGACTTAAGACCGATCTTAGATCTTTCCCTGCTGAACCTGTCAGTAACCAAGCAAAAGTTCCGGATGGTCACCCTTCAATCTATACTCCCCCTCTTGAGGGAGAACGACTGGATGTGCTCCATCGACCTCAAGGACGTGTACTACCACATTCGCATGGACAGACGGTCCAGGAGGTTTCTTTGCTTCCGGCTGGGAGCCAGTCATTATCAGTTCAGGGTCCTTCCCTTTGGTCTCACCTCAGCCCCCAGGGTGTTCACCAAGGTTCTAGCTGTTGTAGCGGCCCACCTGAGGCTCCAGGGATTACAGGTCTTTCCGTACCTGGACGACTGGCTCCTGACGGCATCATCAAGGCATCTTCTGTGCTCAGCCAGGGACTACTTCCTTCGTATAGCCCCAAGGCTGGGCATCACTGTCAACTGGGAGAAATCTTTACTGCACCCCACACAAGTTATAGATTTCATAGGAGGAAGACTAAACACCAGGTCAATGCGAGCCTTCCTCACCCCAGACAGAATTTCCAACCTGAAGTGTCATGTCACAGCGGTCCTGCAACCATTTCCGACAGCAGCTTCGGTCCTGAGGGCCCTAGGTTCGATGGCGGCAGCTATCCCGCTTCTTATTCATGCGCGCCTACGTATGCGGGTTCTTCAATGGACCCTTCAAGTTCAGTGGTCCCCTCTCTGTTCCTCTCTCAACACTCCGATAGCGGTCAGCAAAGCATGCAAGGATTCCCTTCTTTGGTGGCTTCGATCTCTGGAGCCTCTGACAGGGAGACCTTTTTGTGCAGCATTTCCCCGAGCCACAGTGACCACGGACGCTTCTTGCCTCGGGTGGGGGGGCATTCTGCGGGGAAGATTGTCCAAGGCACGTGGAACTCCACAGAGACTTTGTTGCATATAAATGTCCTGGAAATGAGGGCGGTGCTCCTAGCGTTGCAAGCACTTCACCACGTTCTTCCTTCAGGGACTATTGCGATTCAGACAGACAACATGTCGGTAGTCTGGTACATCAACAAACAGGGAGGAACCAGGTCCTATCCCCTTTGTCGAGAGGCCATGAGAGTCTGGGAATGGGCAATTTCCACCAAACGCTTTCTTGTAGCAACGCACATTCCGGGAAAATCCAACATCCTTGCGGACAAACTCAGTCGCACCATTCTTTCCCCTCACGAGTGGTCTCTCAATCCTCAGGTAGTGAAGAAGATTTTTGCCGTTTGGGGGCAACCCTGTTGCGATCTTTTTGCCTCTCACTCAAACGCCAAATGCGACAATTTCTTCGCTCTGCTTCCCCTACCAGGGGAATCCCCGAGAGATGCGCTGGTGCATGCTTGGCCTCCCGCTCTCCTTTATGCCTACCCTCCACTACCTCTAATGCAGAGGCTTCTGCAGAAAGCCAACAGTTTGGGGTGCAGAATGATTCTCATTGCCCCGTTCTGGCCTCGTCAACCCTGGTTCCCCTTTGTATGGTCTCACAAAGTGAATCCACCCTGGATTCTGGATCCGATTCCGGATCTCATCTCCCATCCTCTGGGAATTTTGGTCCCCAATCTGCGCACCCTGAAATTGACAGCTTGGCTGCTCCAGTTCCATCCTTGATTAGGACTCCCGGTATCTCGTCACCGGTCAAGGCCATCCTAGTGGCAGCTCATAAACCTTCCACTAGGCTGGTTTATCGGAGTAAATGGAAGAGATTCTCTATTTGGGCGGTCCAGAAAAGTTTGGATCCTTTTTCAGCACCTATGTCGGCAGTGCTGGATTTTTTAACAGACCTCTTTCATCAAGGGGCAAGTTCTTCCATGATTAAGGTACAATTGGCAGCCATCTCTCATTATCACATTGGTCATGAGACAGCTCCCCTCATGACAGCGAAATTGTGCAAAACCTTTCTTAAAGGGATTTTTTTGTTGAGGCCTCCAGTCAAAGAGATTGTACCACCTTGGGACCTATCTTTAGTTCTGCAAGCCCTTACTGCTCCTCCCTTCGAGCCTGCAGCGTCTACAGACCTGAAGTACCTTTCCTGGAAGACTGCCTTCTTAGTAGCTATCACTTCAGCCAGAAGAGTGTCTGAACTTCAGGCTCTATGCGTCAAGCCACCTTACCTTTCCTTCTTTCCAGATAGGGTGTGCCTCAGGACCAGTCCATCTTTTCTTCCAAAGGTCTCTTCAGAATCTAATATCAACCAATCAATCAACTTACCTGTGTTTTTTCCCAAGTACTCAAACAAAGGAGAATACAAACTGCATTCCTTGGATGTTCATAGACAATTACGATTTTATATTCACAGAACAGCTGGTCACAGGCAATCAGAGCAGCTGTTCGTCTCCTTTGCTAAATTTGCTTTGGGTAAAGCAGTTTCTAAAGTCACACTATCGAGGTGGATTGCTAATTGTATTCTGCAGGCTTATGACACTTCAGGTAGACCTGCTCCTCAGAGGGTTACGGCTCATTCTACTAGGGCAGTCTCCACGTCAGCCGCCTTTAAGTCCCGTGTGTCATTGGATGATATCTGCGGCAGCCACTTGGGCCTCACCTCATACCTTTATTTCTCATTATAAGGTGGATGTTGTTTCCAGAGGAAGAGCATCCTTTGGCTCAGCGGTTCTCCGAAACATCCTTCCATGACGGCCGCCCAAGATTCAGGTAGCTGGGGACTCTGTCCCACAGGTTGCAGACAAATGAAGTCTGCCTACTTCAGATTTAGAAGTTATGTACTCACCATAACGTTCCATCTGAGTAGGTGACTTCATTTGGATGCAACCATCCCCCCCTCCATCCCTCTGACCTTTATACAGCGAGTATTTTTTGCTTTGTTCAGGTACTGTAGTCAGTATTATATAGGCAAACTCAATCTGAGGTCAGTCAGGGCTTGGCAAGGGGTTATGGGTAGAGGGAGGAGCTAGGAGCTCGGAGCCTAAGCTTTTGAAATGCCGGCTCGGATCCGAGGTCGGATCCGATACCCACAGGTTGCATCCAAATGAAGTCACCTACTCAGATGGAACGTTATGGTGAGTACATAACTTCTAATTTTCCACCTGTATTGTAATATCAGATAACCTGCTGCAGCCTGAAAATTAGTGGTAAACAAGCTAAAGACAATAGTCATGTGTCAAATACATCCCCTTTTAAAATCTGCCATATGAAACAAGTGAGTCTGTTGGAAAGGATTGTTGTAACCAAGTATGACATGTTAATAACACCTAGAATTAAATACCATCTTGAATTGTAAAAATAAAACAAGTGAGAGTGTGAGAAAGAGGTATGACTCGACCAAGAAAGCTGTTATAACTCTTGAATAAAGTATACTGCAGTCAGTACATAATGAAATGAATGAGACAGCCACAACCAAACAGTGAAATGTTTGTAATAAAGTACTGTAGCTGGAATGTGTCTGTCCCACAATTTGGATATGTTGCTGTACCCTTGCAATATGGAGATAGTATGGTTGTATGAAATAATGAATGTCCAGAGTTGTCTAGAGCCTTATAAATCAAATGTAGCAGGATGCTGTACCTGAACACAGCTAGATATGAGCGTGTATGAATAAAAATGCAATGTATATTAATGTAGCAGTAACAGTCCCATCACCAACATTCCTAAGGTTAAAAAAAAAAAGCCAGCCAGTTGCCTACAGGATATTTTGATAGACATAAGAGTTTTTAGTCGCAAACTAGCATTGAAATTGATGTTTTACAATGAAGGAGTTAATAATGAAGTAAACAAAAGTGATGTTCTATGTTATAAAAGGAAAAGCATGTATTGTCCACCATTACCAAGTCATATAGAATGCTTTGTTAAGTTGTGTGAAAAAAGTTTCTATGATTATTTTTATCAGGGCAATAGGAAATGTATGTACTTTAATATGAATAGAGATGAAAGATTGTCACTGCAAGAATTAATAGGAGAACCCTCGATCATTATCAGACCAGCTGATAAAGAGGGAGGCATAGTGATACTAGATACTGAGCAATACAATGCATCCATGTTATTAATGTTAAGTGATCAGGATATATATACTGAAATTTCACACAGACTGTTATTTGGAATATTAAATAGAATTAAAGGCAGATATACGACATGTTGATGTGTCGTCAAATTAGTAAGGAACTATATGACTTTTTTAATGTAGAATCTCCACAGATACCATATATAAAAGTACTACCTAAAATGCACAAGGAAATACTTCCACCTCCTCTCAGGCCCATAGTAGATGGTGAAGGATGGGCCACACAGAACATCTCTATATTTTTAGAAAAGAGCTTGAGGCCCATCATGAACCAGATTCCCACCATATTAAGAGATAGTTACCAGCTGTTAGAGATGTTGGATAATCTTGGTGTAAAACTAATACCTGGGGTTCATATGTTAATTACCTTGGATATACAAAGTCTCTTTACATGCATCCCCAATGACCAAGGAATACAAAGCATTAGGGAGCTGCTTCAATTCTATCCTGAAATTAGTAGAAATAAGAATATACTAATATGTCAGCTGTTGGATATGGTTCTTTCTAACAATGTTTTCTCCTTTTCCAACCATATCTACCTACAGAAGTGGGGTGTTGCCATGGGCACCCTGCGCTAACACCTACGCTAACTTGGTTGTGAACTGGTGGGAAAGAGAACATTTGTTTAATCATCATATGTTTAAGAACATTGTCTTATATTCTAAATTTGTAGATGACATCATAATCATATGGGAGGGTACAAGGGAGCAGTTCTCCAGTTTGTTACAACATATGGAAAGCACCACAAGTTTCCTAAGATTTACTATGGAAGCATCCTCCACTGAAATCAATTTTCTGGATCTTAATTTAAGGATAGAAGAGGGGAAAATTATATCCAGCATCTATAGGAAAAGTTGCTGGAAGAATGCTTTGCTCAGCTTCGATAGCATGCACCCCAGGCATGTCTTCAGAGGCATAGTAAAAAGTCAGTTCACCAGACTCAGTAAACTTTGCAAAAGACAGTCAGATCTCATGACAGAGGCACAGGTAATGGAACAATTGTTCCTGGAAAGGGGATATGATAAAAAAATGGTAAGGGAGATAAAAGATCAAATACTTAAGGATATGGATAGGCCGCTATTGGAGAGGGGTGGCTGGAGATTTTACAATAATGGCAAGAAGAGATCAAGTTCCAAATTTCAAGAAAGGATGCAGTTCTTGACCACATATACTAATGACAATAAGAAAATTATACAAATTATAGGACAGCATTGGCCGGTATTGACGGTGGATGAGAGAACAACAAAATTAGTAGGAGAAACTCCAAGATTTATTTATAGAAATAACAAAAATCTGAAAAGGTTGTTATGTAAGACACACAAGAAAGAGATGAATTTAGTTCCAGAACCTAACCTTCAAGGAATATCAAACAGTAAAATTACAAACCAAACTTGCCTATATAATACATTCAATTAACAACACATGCCTACTAATTACACAACAATTTGTCTTAAAGCAAACGCTTCCAATTTAATTAATTGTTAAGACCATTAGGTATCATTGTTTTATATTTTAAAATAAAAATGCTTTCTTTATATAATAATTTTTGTTTTAATACATTTTCATCTATACTTAAACATTTTACACTTTCTAAAACAGTACCCTGTAACATGGACCCATTACTGTTATGAAACATCCTAAAATGAGCAGCAATTATTTTATCCTCTAATATTTTTAACATCTCTCATATGCTCCATGAATCTAACACGAAATTCTCTTTTAGTTTCCCCTATGTAATAAAGTTCACATGGACATTTCAATGCATATATTACCCCTCTACTTCTACATGTGTATGTGTCTCTAGGCTCAAATTTAACCCCATTTATATTTTTAAATGTGTTGACTATATTGTTACAAATACTGCATCTATTGCAGCATATTGTACCTCGACTCAAGATATTTCTTGGTATACCTATTCTTGGCATGGAAAATTTACCATGTACCACCATATCCTTTAAATTTCTACCCCTTTTGTAGGAGAATGGTTTACAAGGAAGAATATTCGCCAAAACTTTATCTCCCAACAAGTATTTCCAATAATACTCTATTAAAGTTTTAATTTCATCACCTTTTATATTATATACTGTTACATAATAAATGGCATCTCCCATCCCCTTATTCTCCTCAAAAAAACTACTGTCCTGGTATTTATTCCTTCTTTTATTTATATATACATCCCCTTCCATATTTAACTTTCTCATTATTTTAATATAAGTCTTTTCTAAATTATCTGGGTCATAGACCCTATACAAAAACATTTGGTTGGTTCTTTCCATCTCTTTTAATAATTCATTCTTATCACTACATAACCTTGAGACACGTATCAATTCACCATATGGTAAAGCTTCTAACACATGGGGAGGGTGACAACTAGTGGCATGTAGATATTGGTTGCCGTCCACAAATTTCCTATGGATATTGGACGAAATACTCCCATCTTCCATGCCCTCCAAAACAAGGTCAAGATACACAACTTTATTCCCTTTTTGTAGTCCATCAAAAGCAAGACCAAAGCGATTCCTATGCATATCTGTTATAAAGTTCTCTACCTCTTCTTCACCCCCCTCACATATAAAAATCAAATCATCAATAAACCGAAAATAAAAATCCACATGTTTTTTCATAAAATCCAAATTAAATAAAAACTTTTTGTCAAAAAAAGACATACGGCAGGATTCACGAAACCTCCATGTAAGAGTTAGCAAGTCTTACACGGAGGCTGCAGTTAAACGGTGTGATGTCAGCATGCCATGCATATTCATGAGGGCATGCTGAATCACACTCTAGGCTAACACGGTCTGTGTAGGAAAGTAGGGGGCATGTCTGCACGGCGAGTCCTGCAAAGGGACATGCCCCCAGAAGAATCACAGTCCCGAAAGGAAACACCCACAAGCGAGTCCGCGGAAATGTCAAGAAGCACAACAGCACACATACCCCCACAGACTATAAACCCAACTGTAATGTAAAACATAAAAATCAACAGTTTAATTTTTTTTTTTTATAATTTCAAAAATGTTTGCCCGTAATTGCGCTCGTTTGCGCGGGTGTGCTCTTCGCTCAGCCACAGTTAGCACTCATTGGAAAAGCATATAAGATCTAAATATGTAAATTAAGCCAAGTAGCAATAGCATAGCGGTAGAGATGTCAGCCAAAGAGGAGGTAGTCACGGTTTGAGCCCCAACAACATAATTTTCTATTTTTAGTGAAATAAGCACGAAACAATCCCCTGACATATATGTATATATATAACTATAATTTAAGTAAAATGTAATGAAATGGACCATGTATTTTTGAAGAAATCTGACACAATAAAAAAAAAATTTATAAGTGCCCATAGCTGAGCAGCGCTTTAACAAGCTGAGTATGATTGCCCGCAGGTGAGCAGTGATTTAACAGGTGCAATATGAGTGCCTGGAGTTGAGCAGTGCTTTAAAACGCTGAAAGTGTGTGCCCATAGTTGAGCAATATTTCTCATAGTGTAATATGCATGCTCATAGCCAAATAATGCGTTAACCAGCGTAACCCGTTTGCGCGGAGCTGCGCAACGCGCCAACCAGCTTACCGGCAGGCAACGTTGAGCAACCTGTATCAAAGCCGCCTTTACACAGACACACCTCCTAGCCTGTCTAGACAGTAGTAAAATAAAAAAAAAGCAATGCCCAGGCTCGAACCCAAGATACTGTGCATCATAGTCAAAGTACTGAACCACTAAGCCATGACAGCTGTACTGAAAAATGCAATATTATCATATATATAGGAATGAATGGAAATAGAAGCATGACAAAAGCAGGTTTTTTTAAGCTGATACAATTCCAAAATGGCCAATCACAGATAAGTGTGGGAAAACGGCATATATAAGCCCCATAGGCGGGAATACACAGCATAACTGATTGTGGAACCTATTTGCTATCAGGATGGCAGGTGTAGGAGAGGGCAGTCGCTTCCGAGCACAGAGGTGGGGTGTTGAGGAGTCCAAATATATGGTTTGGCTCCTAGTCCACGATCATGAGGCTCAACTCATGCAGGGCCAGGTTCTGTGGGGAGCGTACAAGGCAGAGGCGTGGAACCGGTTGGCACATGATCTCACCAGTGCCACAGGCATACCAAGGACTGGTGAACAGGTCCGTCACCACCATGCGGACCTGAAGAGATGAAAGCAGGACCAACTGAACCATTGGATCCAGGAGGCCCGGCAAATGCCCAACGCCCCACTACTGAGTAAGTATCCATGTAATTATGTATGTAAGAAATTATCCTAGCTGATATTATGGAGATGTATGTTCCAATATTACTTCATTTATATTACAGCTGCAGGTGTGCGTTCCATGAATTGGCGAGCCTATGGTGATAGGCTGGAGCGGTTGCGCCACCAGGCAGGTTAGTAATTATTTTTCTGTAATTGTTATACAATATAAGTGAGACAGCTTGTAAAAGAGTTCAGTGTAGTTACATATTAATAAAGTTCAAATAACACTAGAAGAAAGATTCTGCTAGTACTGTATGATTAGATAAGTGATGCAGCCTATAATCCAGAAATAAAAATTAAACAAGTCTGAAATAGAGAATCTGAAGTAGGCAGACTTCATTTGTCTGCAACCTGTGGGTATCGGATCCGACCTCGGATCCGAGCCGGCATTTCAAAAGCTTAGGCTCCGAGCTCCTAGCTCCTCCCTCTACCCATAACCCCTTGCCAAGCCCTGACTGACCCCAGATTTCGTTTGCCGCTTTCAAGTTGACGGATTCCTTGAGCTCCTAGTGCAGATAAGTTTTCTGACAGGAAAATTTTGAAAAACTTTAACTTTTTTAATTTAATTAGTTAGAAGTGTTTGTGTTAGGCTTTCCTCTCTCTATCTTTTAATTTTTTCTCGGTTTTGTAGTTTGTGTGTGTGTGTGTTTTAGGCCTGTTAGGGCTTAACATGTCTGAAGCTCATAAGGCAGTATTCTCTAAATGTACCGAGTGTGGCCATAAGCTGTCCCCAGCGGATGGCCACACTCGTCGTCATCTTGGGGGTTGAACACCTATCATCTGGCTGTACCATTTGTGCAGGGTTCAACCCCCGAGCTTTGAGGGAGCGGAGGTCGAAGCTGGTTCTGGTGGGACTTCTCCCTCCAGATACCGCTTCGGCTTCTGCCCCTTCTACACAGCAAACAGTTGCTGTGGGCTCTCCTCCACCGGCTGGGACTCAACCTCCCTCTAAGATGCCGGAGGAGAGAGAGTCTTCTAGGGAGAGAGAAAAGGAGAGGCACAGGGAGAGGCACCACAAACGGAGAGCTGAAACCTCTAGTTCGGCTCCTCCATCCAAGCGGGCCTCTCCTGTGCCTTCTAGCTTCCCTCCTCCTCGGCTCCACTCCCCTCGGTTCTCTCCTGGGCCCGAGGAGGAGGAGGCTAGCCCTTCAGCGAGGTCCCCAAGGCGGCTCTCTAGATCCGCTTCGGTGGCCTCGACTAGATCGACCTTCTCCATGAGTGAAGCAGACATGGACCGGATGATGAGGAAATTCATCCAGGCCCAAACGCAAATGGGAGTGCTCCTAGCCCCCCCCCCATCCGGGAGGGGCCTCGACCCCTTTTTTCGCCTTTGGCTCCTTCTCCGATGGGTTCGGAGCTGTCGGCGCCAGGCAGAGTTGGACCCGGGTGGGTCGGATCCGATAGGTCGGCGCCTCGGATCCGTCCCATCCCTTGAGTGCTTGGTGCCGGACCCGACCTCTCGAGCCGAGGACCGAGCCTCGGATCCGAGGGAGCTGGTGTGTCTTCGGCTCCGTCTAGGTCGGAGCACACCGGTCTCGGATCCAACGGTCTCGCCGGCTCCGATCCGCAAGGCCGGATCCAAGTGGAGGTCGGCTCGGGGTTTAGAGAAGCTGGCTCCCCTCGGCCTTCACGTAGTGGAAAGGGCACTGTTGAGGACTTCCGGACCCCCGGTCCCTGCCACGGCTCCATCCCGCACTCCCTTGCAGTTGGGCCAGGCTCCCACCAGCCGGTCCCAGGGACAGCCGCCGCGATGTCCCAAGTAGTTCCCTTGGAACATCCAGCTGCGGAAGAGTACTCCTCGGACAGCCCCGAAGAAGTACCTCGGAAGCGTAAGTGCAAAGGAGGCACATGGACTCCCCCGAGTCCGTTACCGAAGACACAGACTTGGATGAAGGGGAAGGCTCCCCAAGGTCACCCCCTGAGGACGTCTCATTTGGAGACATTATGGAAATGTTGAGGATCGGGGGGGTGGTCTGCCCCCAAGGCCTCCTCAGACGAGTCTGTGTTCTTGGAGGCATTCGAGGCGGGCCCATCTACCTCTTGGGTGTCCCCTCCTGCCGATCCTCTGGTGGACCTTATATCCATCAGAGCGTGGAAGGATCCGGACACCGTTGAGCCTGTACCCAAGCGTCCTGACCGTATCCTTTCCTCCGGCGGACCGCACTCACTGGAGCAAAGGCCCCCCAGTAGATGCCATGATGATGGCTGCAGCCACTAAGAGGGAATTGGCCCAGGAGAGTCCCTCTATGCATCCTCCGGGCAAGGAGTCCCGCTCAATGGATCGCATTGGGAAGCGAGTTTTCAGTTCAGCAACCTTCTCTTTGAGAGCGCTGAACTACATGGCACACGTCATCAGGATGCAGCGGGATTTGATTAAAGAATACGCTGCATCTCCCCCAGAGTCCATGTCAGGTGAGGACAAGCAGGTATACTCCACCCGAATGGCCACTCTTAGAGCAGTTTCTAACACATCTATGCGGCTGCTTTCTCACGCTACCGAGGGAGCCGCTAGAGCCAGCGGAGCAGGCCTAGTCATGAGGCGGCAGGCCTGGCTCCGCCACTGTGATTTCAAGCAGAGCCCTTCAAGGCGACTTTCGCGAATGCCCCTTTGATGGTTCTGCCTTGTTTGGCAAAACTGTTTGCGAAACATTAGTCCAGAGCGAGAAGGACGGGAAGACGCTGTCTGCCGCCGGAGTCCGCTTCTCAGCTCCCCAGAGGTCCTTCTCGAAGAACCAAAAGGGACAGAAGAAGATGTGGTTCCGGAAGTCGCAGCAGTCCCAACCTGCTCCGGATAACCAGTCCTCCCGTGGCAGAGGAGGACAGGGAGGTCGCCGTCCTAGAGGCAGGGGGGCTCCTAGAAACTTTGGGTCCAGAGAACCTTTCTCTGATAGACCCACGCAGCAGCCCTGAAGGGTTGCCCGGCTGTCCGTCTCTGGAGGCAGTCGGGGGGTGTTTTTCGAGGCACCTAACTTCTTGGGAGTCCATCACAACAGACCGTTGGGTGCTTTGCGTGATATCCAGAGGTTATACAATTCCCCTGTACAAAGTTCCCAGATCTCGCAGCCTCCCAGATGTTCCACCCGACCAAAGGGAGGCAGCAGCTATCAAAATCGGACAGCTGCTAGAAAAAGAGCTATCCAGTGCGTCCCCAGATCAAACCGGGTCAGGGTTTTACTCCAGGTTCTTTTAGTGCCAAAGAAAACGGGGACTTAAGACCGATCTTAGATCTTTCCCTGCTGAACCTGTCAGTAACCAAGCAAAAGTTCCGGATGGTCACCCTTCAATCTATACTCCCCTCTTGAGGGAGAACGACTGGATGTGCTCCATCGACCTCAAGGACGCGACTACCACATTCGCATGGACAGACGGTCCAGGAGGTTTCTTCGCTCGGCTGGGAGCCAGTCATTATCAGTTCAGGGTCCTTCCCTTTGGTCTCACCTCAGCCCCAGGGTGTTCACCAAGGTTCTAGCTGTTGTAGCGGCCCACCTGAGGCTCCAGGGATTACAGGTCTTTCCGTACCTGGACGACTGGCTCCTGACGGCATCATCAAGGCATCTTCTGTGCTCAGCCAGGGACTACTTCCTTCGTATAGCCCCAAGGCTGGGCATCACTGTCAACTGGGAGAAATCTTTACTGCACCCCACACAAGTTATAGATTTCATAGGAGGAAGACTAAACACCAGGTCAATGCGAGCCTTCCTCACCCCAGACAGAATTTCCAACCTGAAGTGTCATGTCACAGCGGTCCTGCAACCATTTCCGACAGCAGCTTCGGTCCTGAGGGCCCTAGGTTCGATGGCGGCAGCTATCCCGCTTCTTATTCATGCGCGCCTACGCATGCGGGTTCTTCAGTGGACCCTTCAAGTTCAGTGGTCCCCTCTCTGTTCCTCTCTCAACACTCCGATAGCGGTCAGCAAAGCATGCAAGGATTCCCTTCTTTGGTGGCTTCGATCTCTGGAGCCTCTGACAGGGAGACCTTTTTGTGCAGCATTTCCCCGAGCCACAGAGACCACGGACGCTTCTTGCCTTGGGTGGGGGCATTCTCATGGGAAGATTGTCCAAGGCACGTGGAACTCCACAGAGACTTTGTTGCATATAAATGTCCTGGAAATGAGGGCGGTGCTCCTAGCGTTGCAAGCACTTCACCACGTTCTTCCTTCAGGGACTATTGCGATTCAGACAGACAACATGTCGGTAGTCTGGTACATCAACAAACAGGGAGGAACCAGGTCCTATCCCCTTTGTCGAGAGGCCATGAGAGTCTGGGAATGGGCAATTTCCACCAAACGCTTTCTTGTAGCAACGCACATTCCGGGAAAATCCAACATCCTTGCGGACAAACTCAGTCGCACCATTCTTTCCCTCACGAGTGGTCTCTCAATCCTCAGGTAGTGAAGAAGATTTTTGCCATTTGGGGGCAACCCTGTTGCGATCTTTTTGCCTCTCACTCAAACGCCAAATGCGACAATTTCTTCGCTCTGCTTCCCCTACCAGGGGAATCCCCGAGATGCGCTGGTGCATGCTTGGCCTCCCGCTCTCCTTTATGCCTACCCTCCACTACCTCTAATGCAGAGGCTTCTGCAGAAAGCCAACAGTTTGGGGAGCAGAATGATTCTCATTGCCCCGTTCTGGCCTCGTCAACCCTGGTTCCCCTTTGTATGGTCTCACAAAGTGAATCCACCCTGGATTCCGGATCCGATTCCGGATCTCATCTCCCATCCTCTGGGAATTTTGGTCCCCAATCTGCGCACCCTGAAATTGACAGCTTGGCTGCTCCAGTTCCATCCTTGATTAGGACTCCCGGTATCTCGTCACCGGTCAAGGCCATCCTAGTGGCAGCTCATAAACCTTCCACTAGGCTGGTTTATCGGAGTAAATGGAAGAGATTCTCTATTTGGGCGGTCCAGAAAAGTTTGGATCCTTTTTCAGCACCTATGTCGGCAGTGCTGGATTTTTAACAGACCTCTTTCATCAAGGGCAAGTTCTTCCACGATTAAGGTACAATTGGCAGCCATCTCTCATTATCACATTGGTCATGAGACAGCTCCCCTCATGACGCGAAATTGTGCAAAACCTTTCTTAAAGGGATTTTTGTTGAGGCCTCCAGTCAAAGAGATTGTACCACCTTGGGACCTATCTTTAGTTCTGCAAGCCCTTACTGCTCCTCCCTTCGAGCCTGCAGCGTCTACAGACCTGAAGTACCTTTCCTGGAAGACTGCCTTCTTAGTAGCTATCACTTCAGCCAGAAGAGTGTCTGAACTTCAGGCTCTATGCCAAGCCACCTTACCTTTCCTTCTTTCCAGATAGGGTGTGCCTCAGGACCAGTCCATCTTTTCTTCCAAAGGTCTCTTCAGAATCTAATATCAACCAATCAATCAACTTACCTGTGTTTTTTCCCAAGTACTCAAACAAAGGAGAATACAAACTGCATTCCTTGGATGTTCATAGACAATTACGATTTTATATTCACAGAACAGCTGGTCACAGGCAATCAGAGCAGCTGTTCGTCTCCTTTGCTAAATTTGCTTTGGGTAAAGCAGTTTCTAAAGTCACACTATCGAGGTGGATTGCTAATTGTATTCTGCAGGCTTATGACACTTCAGGTAGACCTGCTCCTCAGAGGGTTACGGCTCATTCTACTAGGGCAGTCTCCACGTCAGCCGCCTTTAAGTCCCGTGTGTCATTGGATGATATCTGCGCGGCAGCCACTTGGGCCTCACCTCATACCTTTATTTCTCATTATAAGGTGGATGTTGTTTCCAGAGGAAGAGCATCCTTTGGCTCAGCGGTTCTCCGAAACATCCTTCCATGACGGCCACCCAAGATTCAGGTAGCTGGGGACTCTGTCCCACAGGTTGCAGACAAATGAAGTCTGCCTACTTCAGATTTAGAAGTTATGTACTCACCATAACGTTCCATCTGAGTAGGTGACTTCATTTGGATGCAACCATCCCCCCCTCCATCCCCTTGACCTTTATACAGCGAGTATTTTTTGCTTTGTTCAGGTACTGTAGTCAGTATTATATAGGCAAACTCAATCTGAGGTCAGTCAGGGCTTGGCAAGGGGTTATGGGTAGAGGGAGGAGCTAGGAGCTCGGAGCCTAAGCTTTTGAAATGCCGGCTCGGATCCGAGGTCGGATCCGATACCCACAGGTTGCATCCAAATGAAGTCACCTACTCAGATGGAACGTTATGGTGAGTACATAACTTCTAATTTTCCACCTGTATTGTAATATCAGATAACCTGCTGCAGCCTGAAAATTAGTGGTAAACAAGCTAAAGACAATAGTCATGTGTCAAATACATCCCCTTTTAAAATCTGCCATATGAAACAAGTGAGTCTGTTGGAAAGGATTGTTGTAACCAAGTATGACATGTTAATAACACCTAGAATTAAATACCATCTTGAATTGTAAAAATAAAACAAGTGAGAGTGTGAGAAAGAGGTATGACTCGACCAAGAAAGCTGTTATAACTCTTGAATAAAGTATACTGCAGTCAGTACATAATGAAATGAATGAGACAGCCACAACCAAACAGTGAAATGTTTGTAATAAAGTACTGTAGCTGGAATGTGTCTGTCCCACAATTTGGATATGTTGCTGTACCCTTGCAATATGGAGATAGTATGGTTGTATGAAATAATGAATGTCCAGAGTTGTCTAGAGCCTTATAAATCAAATGTAGCAGGATGCTGTACCTGAACACAGCTAGATATGAGCGTGTATGAATAAAAATGCAATGTATATTAATGTAGCAGTAACAGTCCCATCACCAACATTCCTAAGGTTAAAAAAAAAAAGCCAGCCAGTTGCCTACAGGATATTTTGATAGACATAAGAGTTTTTAGTCGCAAACTAGCATTGAAATTGATGTTTTACAATGAAGGAGTTAATAATGAAGTAAACAAAAGTGATGTTCTATGTTATAAAAGGAAAAGCATGTATTGTCCACCATTACCAAGTCATATAGAATGCTTTGTTAAGTTGTGTGAAAAAAGTTTCTATGATTATTTTTATCAGGGCAATAGGAAATGTATGTACTTTAATATGAATAGAGATGAAAGATTGTCACTGCAAGAATTAATAGGAGAACCCTCGATCATTATCAGACCAGCTGATAAAGAGGGAGGCATAGTGATACTAGATACTGAGCAATACAATGCATCCATGTTATTAATGTTAAGTGATCAGGATATATATACTGAAATTTCACACAGACTGTTATTTGGAATATTAAATAGAATTAAAGACGAGATATACGACATGTTGATGTGTCGTCAAATTAGTAAGGAACTATATGACTTTTTTAATGTAGAATCTCCACAGATACCATATATAAAAGTACTACCTAAAATGCACAAGGAAATACTTCCACCTCCTCTCAGGCCCATAGTAGATGGTGAAGGATGGGCCACACAGAACATCTCTATATTTTTAGAAAAGAGCTTGAGGCCCATCATGAACCAGATTCCCACCATATTAAGAGATAGTTACCAGCTGTTAGAGATGTTGGATAATCTTGGTGTAAAACTAATACCTGGGGTTCATATGTTAATTACCTTGGATATACAAAGTCTCTTTACATGCATCCCCAATGACCAAGGAATACAAAGCATTAGGGAGCTGCTTCAATTCTATCCTGAAATTAGTAGAAATAAGAATATACTAATATGTCAGCTGTTGGATATGGTTCTTTCTAACAATGTTTTCTCCTTTTCCAACCATATCTACCTACAGAAGTGGGGTGTTGCCATGGGCACACCCTGCGCTAACACCTACGCTAACTTGGTTGTGAACTGGTGGGAAAGAGAACATTTGTTTAATCATCATATGTTTAAGAACATTGTCTTATATTCTAAATTTGTAGATGACATCATAATCATATGGGAGGGTACAAGGGAGCAGTTCTCCAGTTTGTTACAACATATGGAAAGCACCACAAGTTTCCTAAGATTTACTATGGAAGCATCCTCCACTGAAATCAATTTTCTGGATCTTAATTTAAGGATAGAAGAGGGGAAAATTATATCCAGCATCTATAGGAAAAGTTGCTGGAAGAATGCTTTGCTCAGCTTCGATAGCATGCACCCCAGGCATGTCTTCAGAGGCATAGTAAAAAGTCAGTTCACCAGACTCAGTAAACTTTGCAAAAGACAGTCAGATCTCATGACAGAGGCACAGGTAATGGAACAATTGTTCCTGGAAAGGGGATATGATAAAAAAATGGTAAGGGAGATAAAAGATCAAATACTTAAGGATATGGATAGGCCGCTATTGGAGAGGGGTGGCTGGAGATTTTACAATAATGGCAAGAAGAGATCAAGTTCCAAATTTCAAGAAAGGATGCAGTTCTTGACCACATATACTAATGACAATAAGAAAATTATACAAATTATAGGACAGCATTGGCTGGTATTGACGGTGGATGAGAGAACAACAAAATTAGTAGGAGAAACTCCAAGATTTATTTATAGAAATAACAAAAATCTGAAAAGGTTGTTATGTAAGACACACAAGAAAGAGATGAATTTAGTTCCAGAACCTAACATCAAAGGAACTTTTGCATGCAATCAATGTAACATGTGTCAGTTTATTACAGGGGTTCAGGAGTTTATGCATCCAACTTTGAAATATGAGTTTAAACCTAGTTTCTATGCCTCATGTAATACTTGCAATGTCATCTATTTAGCAACATGTGAAAGCTGCACAGCATTCTATATAGGACTCACAAATAGAGAATTCAGAAAGAGAATATATAATCACATATACGATATCAAGAAAAATAATGAAACTAATGCGCTAGCCAAGCACATAAAGCAATATGCATCACACAGCTTTAGGTTCAGGATATTACAAATAATTGAAAAAGATAGAAATGGAGGAGAAACAGTGAATATCCTTGAACAAAGGGAACTACACTGGATTCTAAGGATGAGAGCACACTATCCACCTGGTCTGAATCGGTATGTTCCTATGAGACCTATGTTAAGATAAGATCAGTAATGAAGGTTAGATAGGTTGGTTTGCATATTTTGGTCAGTGTAGATTATGTGTGATGATATATAGGAAATTCACTCATTTGTTTTTATGGGTTGATGTTATATATACATATTCTCCTATGGACTCTATGTTGTGATATTTAATGAATTATATCTACATTCACATTGTAGCATCAATGATACAATAAATTTAATATTTTGTATATATATCTTTCATACATTTCCTTATTTATTTATATATATAGGTATCTATACATATATATATATCATATATTTTCATATATATCTATATAAGATATCTTGTTAATATTTTATATTGAATGTATACATGTTTACAGGGCTATTGGCAATTGATTAGTTTATATTATCATATTTATATATTATGTTATTTCATACACTAGATGTGCTATAAGATATGATCTAATAGCTTAGAAGCAGTTTGCTGGATCCATAAAAAAGATCTACTTCTATGCATAATGGTCTAATGGCATATTCAGCAATAAATGTAGGAAATGATATGGAGCACTCAGCACTTTATGTAATAATAGTTATGTTGATATATGCAGTTATCTATTTATTCATTCATACATTCATTCATATATTTATCTATTTATTTGTTTATTGATTCATCTATATATTTATTAGTCTATATATCTATTGGTTTGTATATGGGCCAATATATATATGTCTGTCAGGTACTAATATACATTCATAAGACATAAAGTAAGAAGTTGAAGTGATAGAAGGCAATCTGGACCTGCCATGATATGTATCCTAGTAAGGAACAATATAGAGCACTATGCACTTTATTATAATAATATATCGTTTTTTACATATAAGCATCTACATATATATTTATTTGTCTATTTGTTTATCTATTTATTGATTTATTTATTATTACTTTTTGTATCGACAGACAAGAATTGATATGTATATATTATTGGTTATGCAAAATATATAAGAAGTAGATAAATCAAAGTGTCAGTTAATGAGGCTTCTGACTTGGGATAAGGGCTAGCTATGCAAAGAAATACTTCGAGGTTTACTGATGCATACTTTTGCTAGACTGTTTTATTCTTTTTCTTTTCTTTTTGGTTTATATATGCTGTTTTATCTTACTGTTTATTGGTCTTATTTTATTGTATTCTATTGAATCTAATATGACTACATACTGTTGATTCACTTACTTATATACATCTGATATACAAGTATTTTAGACATATGTATACTCTGATATATAATACTGCAGAACAGAGGAAAACTGATCTATTGGATTGAGTATAGATCCATTGTGACTTTAAGAGTTAGTTATACTGTTTGATAGAGACAGGTGTTTTTAATTAGCAAGGTAATTGCATTAATTAAGGGATGTAATATACTATTTAAACTGAGCTGCTTCAATGTATATTGAAATCTGATGAAGCGTATGATGAATACGTGAAAGCGCTCATTTCGTTGTTCTCTGTTTTTTGGAATAAAGAAGAAGTTTTGCTTTATCCTGGACTGATTTTCATTCTGTGAAAACAGTGACTGAAGTAGCCGTTTTGTTCTGGTTCACTTGTGTTCTACATTTGCATTCCTAAGGTTACATATAGGAAACTGTACTAAGACCTGTAGGGTATATATATCTGCAGCTACTAGAGATGTACAGCATATGTATAGGTAGTTGAAGTTGTTAATGAAATATTTCTTCACCCTATCCTATATTCACAAATAATGCCATTCCACAACAAACTGGGTATGTGTATTCACA